>NC_068355.1:104261161-104561161 GCF_020536995.1 Dreissena polymorpha | reverse complement strand
TTAATAAATGACAGTATGTTGCGTGGATCTCAGAATGAATGAACATTAAGGCATTGTTAGGTACTGTACACAAGAAAAGAAATATTTAATTACTTAAATGATCTCCAATTATATATTTATTTTCTGTGGATCATAAACAATGGAAATCATTATAAATTGTTAACTTAAATATTGTTTTAACTAAAGTTAAAACAACAAAAAGGTGATTTCAACGCGGCTTAGCTAGCTTAAAGCGACTTCAAGTGTAAAATGTAAGGCTTATAATACAACAACAACAACATTTCTAATACAACATATATTGATACGGGGAGAAATGTGAAAATTGCAATTAACATATAAGGGCCATCTTGCTATAAATAAACAAATGCATAATATGCTAAATGTATTCAATTCGAATGTTCGTGAACAGCACCGTAATACCAAAATTTCATTTTTCGATAGTGAAATGTACCAGGTTCCCATTAAACATAAATGAAAAAAAATGCATATTAGATCTGTTAATGAAACCACGAAATTAGGCCTGTGTTGTATTATGGTTACAATCAAAATTTAATTTATATCTAAATTTAAAAAATCGGTGTCTTTTTAAAAATAACACAATAAAACAAAGATCTAAACATTTTTAATAAACAAAAAACCCATCATGATATGGATGTGTCATTTGCATTTAATAAAAATATTTTCAAAATTATATATGAATAGCAACCGGATTCACTGCCAGACGGTTTTAATACAAGTTCAAAATTAATATGAAATAAATGCTCATTTTTACCACTGATTTTTCATCAACTTCCTATAATATGTATACGAAACGTTTCTGATAGTTAACTCATTTATTTTGATTACGCCATTTTTCTCTAAAGCATTTATGATTGTATTAAAGTTGTACAAAGCAGTTTAGTTTAGTGTGCGGCTTTAATAAAAAGAGCATGATACATCGTTACAAGTATAGTATTTCACTCACGTAATGCGCTATAATTGCGATCTGCTTGTCGGAGTTTTCTAATCACTAGACCACGTGACTATTAGGGCGGAGCGATCGATAATTTGGCGACTGGTCAATTGACATGACGCCTTATCTATGATCGCTCCGCCCACTAGAATTGATCCACCAATCAGCGATCGATTAATCGGGCGCACTCGTTAGCAACGACCTGTCCGCCATTTTCTAGACAAGCTACATGTTTATGTTCACTTTTATTCCAACGAGTTTCTTTTGTTTTCCTCTTTAAAAAAACGATTAAAAATGGTTAAACGGTGTCAATGGGGATTATGTAACTCGGACAATCGATATCCTGAAAGATTAGTTGGTGACATTGAATTTATATCGTTTCCAAAGCCGAAAAGATATCTTGAGAAGTGTAAGAGATGTATAAATGCATGCGGTTGTCACCACGAACAACTGAACGTCAACACTGTCAAAGACAATTATAATATATTTTTATCGGATATACTAGCAGGTTTAAATAGTTTATGTTATCGATCTGATTATCACATAATATTTCACGTTTTTTAAAAATAGTTTTATCAGTTACTAGGTCATTAATATACAGAAGCGAGGTTCATCTGCATTACTTAAAGAGAAATAAAACCCAGCATGAAGCCTAATTTGTGCTGTGTTTTATTACTCTGATAGTAATGCACTTAATTGACATCATACATGTTATTTGAAGGTGACATGTGATATATTATCTTATTAACGGTATCTACACATTTGCAGTCATGTGGTGTCACCAATAAACGCTTTTAATCCACACTAGGAGCTCAAATGCCTAGATCTCATTTTTTAAACGAGTTTCGTTTATTTTGTTCGGATTAAAAAACGGAAATGAAATATGGTAAAAACGGTGTAAAAAGGGTTAATGCAACTCTGACATTTGGTATCCAGAAAGATAAGTTAGATGAATTAAATTTATACCATTTCCAACGCGGCAATGCGGTCTTGACAAGAGCGAGTGGAAGCTTCAAGAATTACCGAGATCCCCTTTATAGAAAATTAATTTATTTCACAAACTTGAAATGTCATATAAGCAATAACTAAGCATTATTAAGTATGTATTATGTCACGTGTGCATGTAAAATAATTGAGAATTTTGGTACCCAATTCGTGTAACTTTACGAAATCCCCGGTAAAAATCGCGTTTCTGTATGTGTCAGAAACAAGTGAAAACCATTTTGTTATTATTTTAATAAAGACGTATCGATAAATGCTATTGTAAAAGAGTTATTATTACTGATATTGGTTAACCAATAAATGCGGTAACTTCAAGGAAGTCGGTACCTGCGCGAGCGTCTGATATTGGTAGCCTTATTAATTTATAATAGCCTGACCGTATTCCATTTCGTACAACGCTAATTTATATCAGACAATGTCCAAACTTACTGTGTTGTTTTTGCGCTTTAAATTATAGTGATTGATAAATGTCCCATAAGCAATGTTTAATATGATTAATATCACTTTTTTACGCAATAACATGTGGGATTGAGGTACCCACCCGGCGTCAGAAAGCGCGTAAAACTGCACCGAATTCCCAGTTATAAAGCGCTATTTCGTACAAGTGTAATATGGTGTAAAAAAAACTCCATAAAATCATCCGGAATATCGCGTAAATCTATATGCAGTATATAGGCAAAGAAGCCATTTTGGTGTTAGCTTGTCTAGGTTTTCTTCCCGCTGAGCCACGTGATTAAGTGGGCGGAGCGATCACTGATACGGCGTCATGTCAATTGTCGGCATTGCGAAAGTGTTATATCATTTGAAGTTGACATTGGCGTCAGCCTACAATATAGCGGCCGATGGCAAAAGTCGTATTACAAGATAAACAAATTAAAATATTAACAATAAATAAATTATTTCTAAGCTGATCACTTTACACCTTTCTACCGACTATCGCTCTGAATTAAAATTTAAAGATGATAATTAATAAGTGCAATGTCGATGATGTTACACCTTTCTTCCGATTATCGATTGAAATTACAATGTGATAATTAATTTGTTGTTTATTTAACTCGCAAACTGCTAATGTAAAGCAAAATGTCAACCAAATTGTATATTTATTACGTATTTCCTGGGTTACTAGTTTTCATTTTCTGCAGTCGAACGAGTACAATTTTTCGGACTGTCGTTTTCGGATACTGTATTTTTCCTCGATTATAATTTATTTTCGAAGTTATTGATAGAAAAAATAGAATGACGAATACACATGCGGTGATACGGAAGGTGTGGTTTATAATATTTCGCATTGTATTCACCAGAAATTGCAATTGGAAAAAATAAAAAAGGATAATTATATTTGGTTTAAAGTTAAAACTTTTAACATTTTAACTATCTAGTCATATGAATTTTGTGTATTATATAATATGTCTAGTCATTATAGAATCTTGACTGCGGATCACGATGTTTAAAATGTTCATGTATGGGATAAATAAGAAGAGACTAGAATTAGAACTGCAACGATTCTGTCGATTAACTGATCAATCGATTGCAAGTGGGCCGAACAACAAACTGTCTCAATGTTGAAAATCGAATCGAATTGTTTTGTTTATAATGTTTTTATTTTATGTTTAAATAATATCGAGATAAAATGTTCCTCAAAATAACTGTTAATTAGCTGTAATTGTTCTTACTATTAGCTCACCTGAGCAGGAGTGCTCATGCTACATTTGTATCCTGTTGTGATCGCCACCATCTGCTTTTTCCACAGTTTGTGTGCCCTCAAAAGTTTGCTTAAACGTTTAACTTCTTTTCTTCTTTATAAAACATTTTTGAGATCCCTCACACTTTATACTGACTGGGGACAGTCTGGCAATACCAGGCAAGTTTACAGGTAGTTTTTTTTACTGTTTTTAGTAACTTCCAAAAATAAAATATATTTTTTTTATTATGTTTTATTTTTATTTATTTTTCCTACGAAACTTTTTTGAGTTTTTTTTCCCTCCTCCTACTCGAACTTTAAAAAAACAAGGGCTGTTTGTAAAACATGCATGCCCCCCATATGGGTTGTCCGTTGTAGTGGCAGCCATTGTGTGAATACGTTTTTTGTCACTGTGACCTTGACCTTTGACCTAGTGACCTGAAAATCAATAGGGGTCATCAGCGAGTCATGATCAATGTACCTATGAAGTGTCATGATCCTAGGCAAAAGCGTTCTTGAGTTACCATCCGGAAACAATTTTACTGTTTCGGGTCACCGTGACCTTGACTTTTGACCTATTGACTTGACAATCAATATGGGTCATCTGCGAGTCATGATCAATGTACCTATGAAGTTTTATGATCCTAGGCGAAAGCGTTCTTGAGTTATCATCCGAAAACCATTTAAATATTTCGGGTCACCGTGACCTTGACCTTTGACCTAGTGACCTCAAAATCAATAGGGGTCATCTGCGAGTCATGATCAATCTACCCATGAAGTTTCATGATCCTAGGCATATGCGTTCTTGAGTTATCATCCGAAAACCATTTTACTATTTCAGGTCACCGTGACCTTGACTTTTGACCTAGTGACCTCAAAATCAATAGGGGTCATGTGCGAGTCATGATCAATCTACCTATGAAGTTTCATGATCCTAGGAGTATGCGTTCTTAAGTTATCATCCAAAATCATTTTACTATTTCGGGTCACCGTGACCTTAACCTTTGACCTAGTGACCTCAAAATCAATAGAGGTCATCTGCGAGTAATGATCAATGTACCTATGAAGTTTCATGATCCTAGGCCTAAGTGTTCTTGAGTTATCATCCGGAAACCATCTGGTGGATGTACATACATACATACAGACAGACAGACAGACATGTGCAAAACAATATACCCCCTCTTCTTTGAAGGGGGGCATAAAAATCCCGTTTAACAGAAAATAATAAAACTCTGGCCTAACATTCATATTTGGTATGCATGTGCATATGGACATGGCCTTTTCATATGCACAAAATTGTTGACCTTGACCTTGAACTTAGGGTCTGCTTTTAGGTTTCGAAAAATGCTCATAATTTATATCAACGCATTTATCGGGGGCATATGTCATCCTATGGAGACAGCAATTGGGAAATGTGTAAAGTGCCGTTATCGGGTACTTTATTAAGAAGGAAAAAAAATCGCTGTAATACTTTGCTGTCAAATTGCAATATCCACCTTCCAATTTTGATCTGTATTTGTTGATGTTGCTGACAACTATTCATGATCAAATGTAACATGACAACTAACTGTTGAAAATAAATCATTACAAAATAATAATTAGTCTGGACATTTACATTAAATGTGTTTGTGCTTAGCCAAGTGATAAAGTATTGGCCCCATTCCGATTGGAAACAAGGGCTGTTTGTGAAACATGCATGCCCCCCATATGGGCTGTCCGTTGTAGTGGCAGCCATTGTGTGAATAGGATTTTTGTCACTGTGACCTTGACCTTTGACCTAGTAACCTGAAAATCAATAGGGGTCATCTGCGGGTCACGATCAATGTACCTATGAAGTGTCATGATCCTAGGTAAAAGCGTTCTTAAGTTATCATCCGAAAATCTTTTTACTATTTCGGGTCACCGTGACCTTGACCTTTGACCTTGTGACCTCAAAATCAATAGGGGTAATCTGCAAGTCATGATCAATCTACCTATGAAGTTTCATGATCCTAGGCGTATGCGTTCTTGAGTTATCATCCGAAAACCATTTTACTATTTCGGGTCACCGTGACCTTGACCTTTGACCTAGTGACCTCAAAATCAATAGGGGTCATCTGCGAGTCATGATCAATCTACCTATGAAGTTTCATGATCCTAGGCCCAAGCGTTCTTGAGTTATCGTCTGACAACCACCTGGTGGACGGACCGACCGACATGAGCAAAGCAATATACCCCCTCTTCTTCAAAGGGGGGCATAAAAAGTATATATTTTACTTGAATAAGACCTAAAAATTCCCTATTTAAGATTTCCAAAATAAAATATATTTTAGCTTGATGTTTCTATATGAAATATATATAGTGGAGCTATCCTACTCACCCCGGCGTCGGCGTTAGGGTGAGCATGCAAATGTTTAAGTTTGTGTACCACGTCAAATATTTTCTATGTCCCTTGACATATTGCTTTCATATTTTGCATACTTCTTTACCAACATGACCCCAATCTATAAATTAGAGCAGACAACTGTATCAAGCATTTTGTAAGAATAATGGCCCTTTTTTCACTTAGAAAATTGAAAATTTTGTTAAGTTTTGTGTTTAGGTCCACTTTATTCCTAAAGTAGCAAAGCTATTGCTTTCATACTTGCAACACAATAAGGGGACTTTGCAGGCAAAGTTATGTTACTCTGACTGGCATTTTGACAGAATTATTTAGTTAAGTTTTGTGTTTTGGTCCATTTTACTCCTAAAGTATCATAGCTATTGCTTTCAGACTTGGAAAACTCGCTATCATAAGGGGACTGTACTATTGTTGACATTTTAACGGAATTATGGCCCTTTTTCACTTAGTAACTTTGAATATTTTGTTAAATTTGTGTTTACATCCACTTTACTTCTAAAGTATCAAGGCCATTGCTTTCAAACTTCAAATACTTATTATCATGAGGGTACTGTACCTGGCAAGTTGAATTTAACCTTGACCTTTGAACGACCTTGACTCTCAGTTTCAATTATGGTCCTCTTCCACACAGAATATGACTATATTACCTTGACCTTATTGAATATGAACAATTTCCCCATGATGGCTTACATTATACTGTCAAGCACTCGAATAGTCGAGCGCGCTGTCTTCTGACAGCTCTTGTTTTAGATCCTAAATAATGCAATATTGAGTTCATCTCCCATCGAGCTATTTCAGTTAAACCTAAGTGAATATAATACTGAAAACACTTTTATTCTGAATTTTGAAGCAAAACAATTTATGCAGTTAGTTGCTCATCAGTATCTAAGGATTGGAATTGAAGCCTTTAAAACTTGAATCTAGTAAGAAATGTCTTTAATTAATTTAACTTTAAGGGACTACAAATGGGTAGAAATACTTATCTTAGTGGTAAAGGTTTAAAGGGATGTTTTCACGCTTTGGTAAATTGACAAAATTGAAAAAAGTTGTTTCAGATTCGCATATTTTTGTTTTAGTTATGATATTTGTGAGGAAACACTAATAATGAACATTTACCATGGTCTAATATAGCCATTATATGCATCTTTTGACGATTTTAAAACCTAAAAATTATAAAGCGTTGCAACGCGAAACGATTGAATAATTTGGAGAGTTCTGTTTTTGTCGTTAAATTTTGTGAAACTACGAAGATTGCTTATATAAGGTATAAAATACTTCATGTATATGTATTCGGCGGAATAGCTCAGTAGGCTAAAGCGTTTTACTTCAGGACTCTGGCAGGACTCCAGGGGTCACTGGTTCGAAACCTGGTCCGGGCAATGTTCTTTTCCTTTTTTTAATTTTATTCTTGATTTTTTACTGGAGCTTTTACGATCCAATGTTTACATTTATCGATATAAAGCATTTAATGAATAAGTTAAAAAATGCCAAAATCTGTGAAAAGGCCCCTTTAACAAAGGTCAGTAACCTACTTAAACTTGTCCTGGGTAACCTGGTTTATCATTACAAAAGCTGTCAAAGCTCCGGAGAATTAATCCTATAAATGACTTTTTCAATTTTAGGTGGCCTATTTTGACACAGGATTTTTATACAGGATTGTATCAGTGTTTACTTTTTAATTGACAAAATAGGGCTTTTAGTTGATATAACAAAAGATCACCATTTAACAAAATAAAATGTTCAAATGGATTTGGTGATTGGTGGAAATTTAATTATGTAACTCATGCCTATTTGTCAGGTCTTAATTTCTTAAAGGGCAAATTAACTGCAATAAAACTAATGTAAATCCCTTTTAGCATCCGTATGTGAGAGGAGGATGAGACCAAGTACTTATGAAAAAATGAGTGTTTAGAGAATTGTTTTTCAAATATGTTAGAACTTTAAAACACAGTTATAAAAATAAATTCAACAAGAGCTGTCAGAAGACAGCGCACTCAACTATTTGAGTGCTTGACAGTATAACGTAAGCCATCATGGGGAAAGTGTTGATATTCAATAAGGTCAATAAAATATAGTCATATTCTAAGTGGAAGAGGACCATAATTGAAACATATTGATCACTTACGCTTTGAAGAAGTTGTACTTTTTTTTGGGGGGGGGGGGGGATTCTGGGGTGGGGGGTGGGGGATGGTTTGTTTGAATCAAATCTGATCATAAATAAAGAAGTTATGACAATTTAAGCAAAATTTATTAATTTGACCTTGAGAGTCAAGGTCATTCAAAGGTCAAGGTCAAATTCAACTTGCCAGGTACAGTACACTCATGATAGTAAGAAAGTATTTGAAGTTTGAAAGCAATAACCTTGATACTTTAGAAGTCAAGTGGATCTAAACACAAAATTTAACAAAAAATTCAAAGTTACTTAGACAAAAAAGGGCCATAATTCCGTTTAAATGCCAACCAGAGTTATACAACTTGCCCTGTACAGTCCCCGTACGATAGTTAGAGAGTTTTCCAAGTCTGAAAGCAATAGCTATGATACTTTAGGAGTAAAATGGACCAAAACAAAAAACTTACCAAAATGTTAAATTATCTAAGTATAAAGGGGGCCATAATTCTGTCAAAATGCCAGTCAGAGTTACAAAACTTTGCTTGCACAGTCCCCTTATGATAGTTAGTAAGTGTTGCAAGTATGAAAGCAATAGGTTTGATACCTAAGGAATAAAGTGAACCTTAACACAAAACTTAACAAAATTTTCAATTTTCTAAGCATAAAAAGGAACACGATTTTACAAAATGCTTGATACAGTTGTTTGCTCTTGTTTATAGATTGGGATCATGTTGGTAAAGAAGTATGCAAAATCTAAAAGCAATATGTCAAGGGACATAGAAAATATTTGAGGTGGTACGCAAACTTAAACATAGATTTATCAATAATATGCATATTATAATTGAAAAAAGGGCAATAATTCTTACAAAATGCTTGATACAGTTGTCTGCTCTTGTTTATAGGTTGGGGTAATGTTGGTAAAGAAGTGTGCAAAATATAAAAGCAATATCTCAAGGGACATAGAAAATATTTGAGGTAGTACACAAACTTTAATATTCCAATGCTCACGCTCACGCCAACGCCAGGGTGAGTAGGATAGCTCCACTATATATATTTCATATATAATAGTCGAGCTAAAAATAGGTTTTGATACAGTTTTGGTTATTTTGATGAGCATAAAAAAGTATTCCATACATGTTACATACTAATCATTATGTGTTTTTTCTCATGTCCTCAGTTGGATTGTGGCGCTCATTGCAGTTACAAACTTGAATATCTTAACATTCAACTTTATCAAAACAAAGCTTGATTCAAACATAACAACATACAAATCTTCACCACTTTTAATTTGATTTAACTTAAATTTAGGATAAAAATTGAGACTTACATATTTGGCCAAAAATGATCTATCATCTGTTTTTGCACCTTTGGCCTTTTCTTGCTCTTCCCTCTTGATTTTCTCTATGTAACTCTGTGTATCAGGCCTGTCACAGAAAGTTTTGTATGTAAGGTTTATTGTTTGGTGACAAGGCGTACATAGGCTTTTCAAATATTTGGGAAACATGTACTTTACAATTAATGCTTATCATTCTGGATCCAAAGGAAATGTAAAGCCGCTAATATTTATAAAGCGCATATTTCTAACCATTTTTGAATGTGAATAAAATCTTTGCCACAAAATTTTCCGATCAGTTGGATAATTTAGGCCTAATATAAGTTTGTTTCTGGGTATATGTCCAATCCATTTGATTAATGAGAAGAAAATGTGACTAGCTGAATAAAATAGGATTGAAACATTTGTATAATATGCTTGGTAATTAAAAACAGGCATTGATAAATTCATTTATGCCTTATCATAACCAAATAACGCTATAACAACAGTAACAACTTTGCAATAAAACGCAAAGCTTGTAATAATTGTTCAATTCATCAATAGAAGTATTGTTTTCCACAACACAAAGTTTCATGTCACACATTGTGACATTTATATATCAATTACATCATGGTGAAATCTTCGCAATATGGCAATATCTTCGCTTATAAAGTTACCAGTTACTAAATTATTGAACACATTTAAAAAAAAAATAAAAAAAAATTATTAAGACATATTCCGCTAGGAAAAGCATGAGCCACAATGTACCAAAAATTACATTTAATAACACTGCAGACAACTTAATAGCAACACAACTTAAACCATAGATAGATAAAGATGTATCCTGAAAATGTGTTTAAAAATTACACATGTCCCTAGTTGGTGCTTGAAAGCCCATTTCGGTGATGCACCACACCATCTAATAATTCACTTACTAGAATGTAAGATGTACATCAAGAGATTCTAACAGGGAAAATTGAATAAGGAATACAGCTGAACTGCACGTACATTGGACCCGACACAGTAACTGAGAGCTCGACAGTGGTTTTCCAGTCAGTGAGGTTTGACTTGGGGACCTCAAGACCAGTGCAGCTCTTTGCGGTTCCCATGGAGACCCCAAGGACCTCGCCTGATTGGTCGACTGATACAATTACAACATCCGACAATGATGACTCATATATGGCACACTGAAATACGTATAATCCAGAATGGACCAGTCACACTAGGCAATCAAGTACTAAGTAATTCGATCAATAACATCATATAACAAGGCTATTGTCAAGCAATATGGTCCCCTACCGGCTCCACTATTGTCAGAAATTCCACAATTTTCAGAATTATTTTTTTGTTGCCATAGCTACCACAATTTTTGACATAGGAACAAAATGAAATGACGTGCATAATGTACATATTGCCATCTATCCATGTTGCAAGTTTCATAAAAAAATATTAAGAACTTTTAAAGTAATCGCAGGATCCAGAAAACCACCATTTTCAGCAGTATTTCTAGTCTATTTGTTGCCATAGCAATCAGAATTTTTGACGTACGAACAAAATGAAATGACGTGCATAATGTCCATATTGCCATCTATCCATGTTTCAAGTATCATGAAAACATATGAAGAACTTTTAAAGTTATCGCAGGATGTAGAAAAGTGTGACAGACAGACAGACAGGCAGACAGACTCACAGAGCACAAACCATAGGTCCCCTCTGGTGAAACCGGTAGGGGACAACAAGACTATTGCCAAGCAATATAGTCCCCTACCGGCTCCACCATTGTCAGAAATTCCACTTTTGTCAAAAAAAATATTAAGAAGTTTTAAAGTTATCATAGGATCCAGAAAATTGTGACTGACAGACTGACAGACAGACAGACAGAGCGCAAACCATAAGTCCCCTCCGGTGAAACCGGTAGGGGACAATAACATAATCAAATCCATCAGCTTAGAACAATTTTAACAAACCATATTAAAAAAAGAGAAAGGTGGTGTTAAACATGTTTATGTAACTGGTAAATAGCATGTATGTTTGCAAAAAGATATTGTTAATAGTCTGATAATAACTTCAATATTTTAGAATAAAGACCTGGCTGTGTACTTATATTTTAGAATGTACTGGATAGTTTATTTTAAGCAAATGATGATTTTAAATACTCAAAACGTGTGATCTGCCCCCTGTGTACACTTATATGCAATAATGATTGTGCTGTAAATACAAACACATGTACAAACTTAAGTACTTTAGCGCAACTTCTTTTAACTGTGATAACTCTAAGCTTATCAGGATTTGACATCATTTCTAAATCTGAACTATTTTTGTGTGCAACCTTTGTTGTTATATTGCTATTTAATGTTTAATTTCAACATGGTATCACTTGTGTTCTTTAAACAAACTGTCAAATTAAATATAAGTCAGTGCAAAATGATAAAATCATCAATTTTCCACTAAAATAGTTTTGATGTTTTCTATGTTCTGTTAACTGTGTGTTAAAAAACATTTACTTGAGAACCGACCAATATCCAACATATGCTCAAAGTATCATTGTCAAATTAAAACTACATTTATCAATGTGTGGTCCAATGAATCTTTCAAAATTAAAACTGCATTTATCAATGTGTAGTCAATTGAATCTTTAATGTCTGTAAAAAGCATAGAAACATATCTACTGTTCATTAATTTTAGGTCTCAATGAGTGTATGCTTTAAATAAACGTATTATTTGTGAATGTAGAAACATCAAGTCTTACAGATAAAATCAATGTGGTTTAGAGATTTTGAAACAAGCATCATTTATGTGTTTTGTTAATATTTGATGGATAAAGACTTGAAAATTACAAGCAGTACAAAAATAAAAATACTCACTCAGAAGGAACTTGTCGATCAAGACTTGCATAATTGATTATAATATTTTCAATTTCTTGGACAAACAATGTTAGACAAACAGAAGGGTGCACCTATGCTTGTACTCTAAAGAAAATATTTAGGTATTTATTGAAACAGTTTTCAAAATCCACTATTAAACAGTACCATTAAAATCAATCATTACCATCATTTACCATCAAGAACAATGATAACAAGAGGCCCAGGAGGGCCTGAATCGCTCTACTGCTATAAACACTGTGCAAGTTTGGAAAGAATAAGATGGAAACTGTGTACTTAATTGCGCAAACAAAAAGAATTTTCTCAAATTCAAGGGGAGATTATTGTGTACTTATTTCTATGATACTGCTCATATTCAATAGGATTCAAGTCCTCATTGATATAAAGATACTGTGCAGATTTGGAAATAATTGGATGAAAACTGTGGAATTAATTGCGTAAACAAGCGGGATTTCAAAATTTTCTCATATTCAAGGGGAAGTCATTCTGGACTTATTGCTTCGATATTGCTCTTTTTACAAAAGGGTTTGAGTCCTCATTGATACAAAGACACTGTGCAAGTTTGCCAAGAATTGGATGAAAATTATGGACTTTATCACATAAAAAAACTGAATTTTCATTTTTTTTCTCAACTTCAAGGGGAGATAATTCTGGACTTATAACTCCGATATTGCTCATTTTCAATAGGGTTTTACTCATCATTCAGATAAAGACACTGTGCATTTTGGGAAATAATTGGATGAAAACTGTGGACTTAATTGCGTAAACAAGCCTTATTTCACAATTTTCTCAAATTCAAGGGGAGATAATTCTGGACTTTTTACTCTGATGTAACCCATTTTCAATAGGGTTCAAGTCCTCATTAATATAAAGACACTGAACCAGTTTGAAAAGAATCGGATGAAAACTGTGGCCTTCGGCCAGTAGAGCTAAAAACTGCTGATGAAAGTCTTCATTGACCTACAAAAAAACATGTAAATACATACAATATTAAAATAGAGCTTTGTCACAAAAACGACTTAAATCCACACAACTCTTTTTCATACCATGCCCAAGGGAAAGTTGAAGAGCACATAACTCAGGAATAAATAGATCACTGCAGGTGAAGATTGCCTCATGCACATCTTAACTTCCTGGTGATGACATTGAAATTAAATCACTTCAGAGATGTGTAAGTAGTTATTACATGGTTAATGAAAACCATGCCGATGGCTAACTTCAAAGAAACATAATTCATGATTGGGTGTATCACAGTGTATCACTCTGCATGAAATTGTGTCTTGCACAGATACACTTCATGATGATGAAATGTCTTATTGACTATTAATGTTTGTGAAGTGTAAAAGTTCCATAAACTTGGAACATATAACTCTTCTGCCATAAAAAATGCTTACTTCAAGAGCACATAACTAATGATGAAATCGGATCAACATAAACCAAAAATTGTGTCTTAAACATCTACACTTCACGCTCATTAAATATTTCTAGTTTGAATTCAATCACGTGAGAAATATAGAAGTATTTTGCTACACAAACTTGGTAAATTGTACACTGTCCAACTACAAACCAACAGAGGAACTCCAATACAGCCCTGTCAAACTTTATATGTGGGGGTTAATTAGCTTGTGGAAGTATAACTTTGTTTTGAATAACAACATTCCTTGAAAGTCACTATTAGAGAAAAAAAATAATTTAAGAATAGAAGAAGCATTATTTACCATAACTACAGATTACCCATTGACAGAATGAGAACTGGCAAGACAATAATTTACAGAGATATTATAGGGGAGATTACTTACTGCCTTTGTAAATGAGCTGATATACACAGTTCCCTCTCCTGATTCTCTCACTGGAATACGTATCCTGTAGATACCATCCACACTGACTGTTTCCTGGAAGAACACAAACAGTAACAAAATATGATTAGTATAAATTATACAAATGTCTTCATATTGGTTTGTCAACGTGTTTTTTTCAGAGCAGTTAAATGTAAATCTGTCAGTTTTAGTCAACATCAAATTATAAATCCAGACGGCAAACACATATTCAGAAACTGAGACAAAACTCCGACAGTTAAAGAGATGATACAAAGAGAGTTCATCACTGGAACGTCTCACTATATTTCAAATAAGAACATCAACACCTCTGTTCAGAAGGGAAACGTTCCCGGTTTCTAAGACTGTGTAGAGCACAAGATACAAGAAGCAAAGATTAGTAAGAAGGACCACATAGTCGTCTGGCTTTACCTCACCAATGCATATGGTTCCATCCCACACCAGTTGATTTACACAGCTCTCTGACACTACCATGTTCCAATCAGTACCCAGAAAATCATCACAAGCTACCTGGATGGTATCAAACTCCGGTTCCCCTTTGGTGACTGCTGATGGACTGGCAGAAGTTGGAGAAAGGAATTGTCACCGGATGTACAGTTTCTGTGGTACTCTTCATCATGGGAATGAATCTTCTGATTAATGCAGCCCTCAGAGTGACACGCAGACCAAAGGTGGAAACAGTGATTACCAGCCATTCAGTAAAGGCTTCATGGATGACCTCACTCTCACTACTGCTGCCCATGTACAGGCGACAGGGTTGCCACCAACCTGATGAAATAAAATTCCCTGACTTTTCACTGACTTTTCCTCGACAAAATCTTGGTTTTCACTGACTAATTTTGCGACATATTCGGCCTCCTCCTCCCCATACAGCCGACCAAATCCACCCATTAAATGTTTATTTCATTTTTTAACATAAAATATTTAACAAATAACAAAGCAGTACTACTTGTACACTAAACTATGCATGATGCAAGGCTATATAGTAAATACCACTAAACCAAATATAAACAAGCGATGTGCTTGTGAAACACTATGTCCCCATATATTTGACCGACCTTGAAGGATGACCTTGACCTTTCACCACTCAAAATGTGAAGCTCCATGAGATACACATGCATGCTAAATATCAAGTTGCTATCTTGCATAATGCAAAAGTGTACATGAAATGAGCAATTTTGACCCATATATTTGACCTTTGAACTTGAAGGATGACCTTGACATTGACTTTTCACCACTCAAAATGTGCAGCTCCATGAGATACACATGCATGCCAAATATGAAGTTGCTATCTTCAATATTGCGAAAGTTATGGCAAATGTTAAAGTTGGAGCAAACAAACACAAAAACCAACCAACTAACAAACAGGGCAAAAACAATATGTCCCCCACTATAGGCATAAAGGAAACACCACCACATATAAAACAGCATGCTTTGTTTTCATTTTCAGAGTTTTTCGCCAACCCATGATGGAAACTCAGGGTCTTTGAGTCAACACTCATTTAATAATGTCTGTTTACTTATGCTGGTAATATGTCTATCTATGTGTACATTATATTAAATCTAAAATTAGAAGAGAAAATCAATTTCTGTGATATATGGTGGGTTAATACATGAAAATCATGCAGTTAAGAGCAGAAGCAGGTCTTCTTGATAACTGATATAAATAAGCAAAGTTAGTATAGCTCTTTCATGTTGTCATCTCTGCTGATCCTGCAAAGCATAAAATATAGAATGAATCAGCTCTGAGGGCAAGGGTTGCAAAGCCTTCCAGCCATCAAGGATACAAAAAAAATTAATTAAAGATAAAAAAATAGATAAATTTACATTTTTGAACATGCTTCACACATGTAAATGTTTTATGTTCATAGTCGAAAACATTTCAAATAAAAAATATACTGTTGAATCTACTAGAACAAATGATACCTGAAGACTGCCATAGCAACTAAATAACATATGTATCGACCCAAAATTTTATTTTTCCCTGACTTTTCACTGACTTTTCTGAAATTTCATTTTCACTGACCATTTTTTTAAATTCCCTGACATTTCACTGACCTTGAAAAAAAAATCAAATTTCCCTGACTTTTCAAGTTAAGTGGCAACCCTGGGCGAGATGGATGTTGACTGCCCTGAAAGACGTCACTTCATGGGCCAGGATGAAATCCAAGGCAGCAAAGTCCAGATCTCTGATCATCAAGAAGGGCAAACCAACAGATAGATTCACCCTCAAAGTACAGATACCTTTGATAATGAAGAGCCCTATCAAATGTCTTGGGAAATGGTTTGACAAAAGCGAAGCGGACAGCGACAGGCTTGAAACTACTAAGGCTAATCTGGCCAATGATGCTGCTAATCTGGCCAATGATGCTGCTTATCTGGCCAATGATGCTGCTAATCTGGCCAATGATGCTGCTTATCTGGCCAATGGTGCTGTATGAGTTATCGAGCTCAGTAAAAGAAGCCTTAGAGGGGACCACCGGCTAACAACTTAGTAAGTGGTTTCTCCAGCTTGGACTGTACGGAAAGATCAATATATTCCAAATCCCACTGTCCTCACTGGTGGAGGAATTCAAGACAGCAAAGACGAGACTGCTACTCACCCTAAGAGACTCCACAGATGAGAAGATCTGAGAAGCATTGTTACCCGCACCAGAAGGAATAGGTCGGCCGCAGAGACTGTCAGACAAGCTGAGAATTCACTGCTTTTGGACGTCAGGGGATTTGAGCGACAAAAACACTTCTGTGGAGCGGAACAGACCAGAAAGAGAGGCACACCATGATCCTGGCAGAAGTCAGGACTCAGGAGGGCAAAACAAATAAGAAACAAGCTACAACGGTTAAAAGGGGAACACATGAAGCATGGACAACATGGAATACACAAGACAGGATATTGACCCGGGACGACATCAGGAAGTATGACTCCATCAGACTTTCCTTCCTCCTTAGGTAAGTCCATGACCTCCTACCAACCCCCCCCCCCCCCCCCCCAATCCTCTGCCAGTCGGGACTCATACAAAATCCTAAATGAAAACTTTGTGATTGTCCCGGCACTCTAGAACATGTTTTTTCTTGCTGCCCTACAGCTGTGTCACAAGAAAGATACAGATGGTGTCACGACAACGGCCTCAGAAAGCTGGCTTCTAAAATCTAGCGGGAAGCGCCTAAAAAATACCAGCTATAAAGACAATTTAATCATATTTGATTGTATTAAGTACATATGAAGAAATCGCAATCCAGATAACTAACTCCGTTTGTTGAACAATTATTACATGTTTTCTGTTCTCTTTAAGTACATCATTGCATCTCTCCAGTTCGACTTGTAATTTGCGATTGAGGCTCGGAATTTCGAAAACGCAACCTTATATTTTGGTAATAAATCAATTGATAAGTACTTTTCCGTGTTAAGTAGGCTTTTGCAATGTTTATTATGATGACATCAACTCAGTAAAGTTTGAAACGTTATCGAGCCATTTTTGTGTGCAGCAATCAATAACAAGTTGCTTAAAAGATGATATCAATATGTTTTTATCAAAAACATCTTTGACTTATCGAAGCATAACCAAATCAATATGTGAACAATAAAAATCTTATTTTCTTCGCCCCTGAGAAAAATTGTTGGGGAAGGTCTGTGTATTTCAAAAATGAAAAATTTGTTTGAATAAAGAAGGTTATATTTCTTACTAGAGCAACACAATTTGGCTGACGAGCTAAGTAGGTTGACTGCTGAACTACAAATTCTCTTTAGTTTTTGAGACATTAATTTTCAGCCCCCATGTGTTGCAATAGTTTTCTACATCTTTTAACATAATTCTTAGTGTTTCTGGTGATTTGGCGAACAATACCATATCATCTGCATATAATAAAAGAAATAATTTCAGAGTATCAATACATACAATTCCTTGGAGGTTGTTATGGGAAACATTATTTATAATATAATTTATAAAAAAACATGGCTAACAGTGGAGAGCTGGGGTCTCCCTGTTTGACACCGATTGAACAGTCAAAAAATGCAGAAAGTGAATTTTTATAACGTACACATGATTTTACAAAGTTGTACATAGCTTTTAATGCGTTCACAAAGTGACCGCTTACATTTTCTGTTAAAAGCTTTTACCATAGCATGTTATGATCAATACGGTCAAAAAATTGTTGGTAATCTACAAATACACATTACAATTTTCTTTTTCGCTCAGAACTTTTGTAATAATTGAATGTAATATGAATATACAATCAGAAATTGATCTTCCTTTTTGAAATCCAAATTGATTAGGTATTAATGTATCATGTTGTGTAGACCAGTTTTTTAATCGATTCAAGAGTATTTGAGAGTATATTTTTCCAAGTATGTTAATTAATGTGATACCTCTGTAATTTTTGGGGTCATTTGCATCACCTTTCTTAAAAATAGGTGTAATGATTCCTTTACCCCATGACTCTGGATACTCGTGAGTAAAGAATATACGGTTGTATAACCTTTTTAGAAACGGGATTATAATATCAATACTTGATTTAAACATTTCTGCTGTAAGTTCATCTATACCAGGACTCTTATTGTTGTTTTGAGCGTTTACCGCAAAACGTATTTCTAACTACGTCCAATAAATTATCAAATATATCGTTTATATTCTGATATTCACGATTGTTATCGGATGGTAAAAGCTCACCGAGCATTTCCCTAAAATGATTATAGAGATCGTCGGTTGTAAGCGAATCAGCCGAATCAACCTTTTTTGTTGAACAATTTCTAATTGATTTCCAGAAGGAGCGCGGATTAGTTTTGGCGAGATTGTTAATGTTGAAACCTTCTTTTTTCTTAAATGTAGTGCGAACTTTCTTTTTTGTTTTATTGTATTTTGACCTCGCAAGTACTAAATTTTCTCTATTTTCTATCGTTTTATCCCTGAAGTAAATATTGCGCAGCCTTTTAAAATTATTTCTTTCATCATAACATTCCTTATTGAACCATTTTTGCTTTTTTGGTTTCGCTGTGCTAGAATTCACGCAGTTTATCGGCTTTCCGAATATGGGTTTTACCGTAGCTATAAATAACTCGGTGAATTCCTGAACGACGTCATCGATAGGCCATATGTTTAGTGAAGCGGTAAGGTTATTTAATAGATCAGTTTCGCGGATCAGTCTATTTTGAAAAACGGGGATTTTATCGGTGTCAAAAACTAGTTTTGTTTTCATTTCTTTTCTATTAGATTCATGCCTAACATTTTTAACATCACCTATATTCGTTTTTATGTTGAACGATAAACATGCATGATCAGAGAACTCGTTAAAGTCGTGAACACAAAAATCGTGAATTAAGGGGTGTTGCGGCAGTTTATTTAACTGAGAATATATTTATAGCAACACTGATGATGCTATTATCACAACTCAATATTTTTGTTATCAGTATCATCAGAAATGACCGAGTTGGTTCATAATTCAATTGTCAGTGGTTCGATCCCAGGTGGGGTAAACTTTCTTTTTTACTTTTTTTTATCTCTTTAATTTCATTATTGTTTTATACTGGAGCTTTTTAGTTATGTCGTTTAAATGTATCAATTTAAAGCATTTAATCACAGACTTCAAAACAAGCTGAAATCTGTGAACAAGTACATGTAAGTTATTAATGATTAAGGTCGAGTTTGATACTGTATGGTATTATGTTTGTGATTACATATTGTTTTTTATTAATGTCTTTTGGTAAGCTGTTGTGATCCCAGTTAAGATTGTAAACAGTTTCTAATGTTTATGCATATTTCTTACAATCTATGTACCGTTACATGGGTTTTGCCTAATTGATGTATTTTTTTATAAAATTTGACGTAGACGGTAGGGATAGTTAAAACAAAAAATCTCTGTTAAAAGTGCGGTGACCCCCTTTTTTTATTTTTGTTTCATGATAACAAAACATAGATGAACATATTTGAGAAGTTTCGCAAAAAGTAATTAGATAGAACTTTTTTAAATTCCATTTTTGTGGTAAAAACAGTAAAAAAATGACGTTTTTTGGGTGACATAAAAATTATAAAAATTAAATTTCTTAAAATTTAACTAGTGTTCTCCATTTTTTTGGTTGTTTGTGGTTTACTTAAATGGTATATGATATATATTAGCTTATATAATCTCTACATGTTTCCAATTTCATAGGTTATTAATCATTATTATGCAATTAGAGATTTTTCAGTTTTAATGAAAAAGTACATATTATATAATGGTGAATAAAATCCAAACAAAGCCGGTGACCCTATGTTTTTATTGCATTTTTCATTTAGTATTTGTATGTAGTACTTGAATAAAAAATTTGAGCAAAAGTTATTAGATGGAAAAAAATCATCAAAACTGCAGCAACACCCCTTAAATTAAAATTTTCGTGTTTTAGTAGAAGATAGTCAACGACGCTTACTCTCCTACAAGAGCAAAAAGTGTATTCGCCCACTTTATCGTCAGTCCCCAATCTTCCGTTTGCTATTAAAAAACCTGTTGCTTGACATAGTTGTAAGCGAATTCTACCAGCAGCATCAATGACTGTATCCTTACTGTTTCGTTGTAAATTATTATCATTAACTTGGGTTATCATCAGTTGAAAATCGTCTAAATACTTGTCAAAAATTATTAAGTCATATTCATTAGATGTTCTACAATTTAGGTCTCCTGTAATGAATGTAAATCCTAAATTATCAAATTTTAACATTTCAGATTCAATTTCTCTAAAAAAGTCAAAGTCATCTGCACATTTTGAATTACTTGGTAATCGATAAGCATGACAAATGTAAACGTCAGTATTGTGTGGAAAAACTGATTTGTCTATCTTTATCCATACAACACCATGTTTGTCTTTACTAACAACGGTTAAGTGATTTTTTAAATATGTTTTGAAATAAACAGATATTCCACCACTACATCGTCCTGACTTAGGTTTAAGTTTCTGTCCATATAAATGTTCACTGTCGAAATTTTTTACAGAGTGGGTCCGTTGAATTTAGCGCTTTTTCCATTTTCCTGTGCGCGAAGCATTACATCATATAGTGGTTTGCGGGCATCTCTGATCTCCTTTGGAAGCTGTACGCCTATGCTGATTTGTTTGTCTTTAAGTCGGTTCTTTGTAGCTGCTTCGAACGAGGCCGCGCGGATTCGATCGCGATCCTTGCTATAGTGGAAACCAACGATGATCGGGCGTGGTCGGTTTCCATTGACGCTTCCCCTACTGACTGGGCGATATGCGAAATCCAGCTTTATTTCTTCCTGTATCTCCAGCACTGTTTGGATGACGTTTGCTATAATTTTAGAACATTCCTCAGTTCCATCTGATGTGACTTCCGGAATGCCATAGAAGACAAGATTGTCGCGCATAGACTTTGTCTCCAGGTCGAGAAGTTTTGCCTCTGTCTTCTTCTCCAGTGCCTCTAGGGTGCGGTACTGTTCTTTTAAATGCGTGCACGATTTATTAAGCTGTTTAATATTTGAGCTCACATTTGAGAGACCCTCGGAATTCTCATCAAGTTTTGAGCCCAGAAATTGAGCACAAGTCTCTGTATGTTGCACTCGGCAGTCAATGTCTTTTACTTTCGTTTCCAGATAAGATACTTTGGCGGAAATGGAATTAATTGTTTGTTCGATACGATCTATTGACTTCATTTTGTCTTTGATATACTTAATTTCGGACAAGATTTCAGTTGCCCATGGCGGTTGCATCATTGGCCCAAATCCAAACGGGGAATGTGGGGACGGGGGGCTCGGATCGTACCCAGGGTATGGTTGCGAAAATGCCATATATGGCCAGTGTCCGCCAAAGTCCGTTACAATAGATTGAGATGGGTTGCACTGACCAGTGTCCACTTGTGTGCTGGTTTGTTTACTTCTTTTGTCGCCGTGTTCGTTTTCGACAATGCCCGGCTGCTCGATTTCCTCGTGCTATCCTCTAATATTGGCGAAATTGTTTTCCTCTTCGGTTTTCTACTACCAGTATTGCTAGGAGTCTTATTTTTGGCAGGCATTAACAGTTCGATGCTAGTATCAACCTTATATCCAACAATTTAGGGCACACCTCATTGGGAAACACTTTAAATCCATAAAAAAACTGAGCTCGAAATGTGTGTACTCCTCCATTGAAAGTCACATGTCAGAAAACACGGGGAGATAAAATAAATTTTTAATGTATCACTTCTGTTGGACACTGATTGAGAAAAACGCTCTAGGCCACGATGTTGCACAAGTTAATTGACGCGTGTTTGACAATACACAGGGTCGAGTGTGTACACAGTAATCTCGATACCGATTTTTCCTGTTTGATGGCCCGATTGGCACGTGTTTTGCACTCTCCGGAAAACTTGTAGAGGCAAACTTTTGTTCATGTCGTTGGAAATAATAATCGCCATTTTTTCTTGTCAATTTTAAGAAATGTTAATGCAACATCAACATACTAACAGAATATCGCGTAAAGAGAAAAATAATGCATATAATGTCAACCATACTTTCGTTTGACAACGGATCATTTTAATTTCCTGCAACGATATCTATTCATACGACGCACGAACACTAAATCCGATCTTAATAAAAAAGACAGTTCCGCTCGGTAAAATATCGTGTATATGTTTTTATAAACAACTGGTAACAAGATGACCTGTAGTTCTGTTCAGCTCAGTTCTGTTCAGCTCAATTATCTTGATATTTGTAAATTGTTTAGAGGTGTTCAGCTCAATTATCTTGATATTTGTAAATTGTTTAGAGGTGTTTTTAAACCAATTAGCAGATAACGTTAATCAATCCACACTTATATTATGTCACTATTATTTATTGTGCTGTAACATTGTATTATGTTTATGCAATAAAATTTTTGACTTCGACTTGGTTTGATAACACAGTTTGTTTTCGGGATTTACTAATCATCTCTTTCACCAAAGCAATTAGCGGATTAGACCAATTAGTTCAACAAGGTGCTTTAGTTCAACAAGGTGCTGACGGGCTTTATCGATCGCATTTAATCAGGTGCTGTTTGTACGGGTATACAATTAAATCGGGTGCCGATTGTCAGGGTCGACAAATTTACAGGGTGCCGACTGTCCGCGTATGCAAAAAAACACTGGGTGCCGATTGGCCGGGTGCCGTTTGTCCGAATACCGCAAGCTATACGTGCACAAAGGAGAAAGCATTTCCGAAATTTTAACAAAAACAAACAATTCTTTAAATAAACAACAAATAAATCTTCACGGAGAAACTGTAGAAACAAAATATAAAGTACATCACGCTCGATGTACGACATGCCAAATTATTCTGGAACGAGGGTAAACAATAGAAAATAATGACGATTGTTAACAATCAAGTTACAATCTATACAAATGTACATACAAATGTAACAAAACATTTTAGAACTTTGCACAAATTATACGGTCTGCAATATCGAAATATACATGTTCATTCACATTTATCTGTATTTCACAGCGAACTACCGAGGCCGCGGTGTTCCACCGCGATCATGGTGGTCCACCGTGAGATCAATTTCCCAATAACGCAGAGACTGACACCGCAATTCACCACGGCGAAATCACCGTGTTCAACGGTGTATCGTGGTGAGATAGTACATTTAATTGTTCACTCTGGGCTGAATCACGGTGATGCGAAGTAGATGGCAGAAATCGCGCTATACGTAGTGTACCCGGTAGGAGGTTAACTTACCAGCATTCTATATTGTGAAATACTGTTGAACATTCCATACAACTCCAAACAAAGCAAACCTTAAGACGCAGCCTGTCCTCAGATGACAGTGTTGCACCCTGTGAGAACGTGGCCTTCTTGGATTGGACGGACTTCACAACAATAGTGCCTCTCCTTGTGAACACAGGGTCAGGACCTGCAGCCATAGTTATTTGGCTTCATCATTTTAATTAGAGCTAGTATTCTGTGGTACTTTATTAAATAATTTCTCTTGAAGCATTTGGCGTATAACATTAGCATATTGAAATAAACAATTTAACATTTAACCAAGCAACTTTTAACGGTAAGCATGGAATACAAAACCCAACTGACAAAAATGTTAAAAAGTAAATTGTTACAAAAACACATTAGCAATACCAACAATTACCTTTGCTATTAAAGTCGAGTAAAAAGATGTAAAAAGTAACAAAGTAAGTAAAATTTAAATAACATTTTGACCTAGGTAATTCTTGACATTTTATTAACATTCCAAAATAATAACATACAGGGTCTAGATCATTTCTATTTTCTGAAGTATAATGTTGAATAATGAAACAAGTAAAATACTTACATCCTGAATTACTTAAAATTGTTAATCCTAGATTGTTCTTATTAAATTCATCTCTGTAAAAAAACGAAACCCATATGCCATAACTTTTGACAAGCATTACAATCATTACAAATAATGAACTCACCTTGATCAAAGGAATGCTCCAAACTTAAGGTCCTTGAACCTTCAAATTCTTCATCAAACTACAAATATAATACAATTATCATTTATTAGCAATAGACATGGGCCTGTAAAAAGATGTGCAATTACAACAAGAGTGTCAAGATGGCCCTAGATATCTCAACTGAGATTGTTTTTTTGCATGAATAAAAAGAACATCTATTTTTCATGAACAAACAGTTTATACCAAAAGGCTGACATATGAACAAGCTTTGAAGTTCAAGACCACTTTACCATGTAACATCAAATATATAACATGATGCTGTGTTCAATAAACCCATATGTCCCTGTGAAAGCCTTGTCAATATTCATTATCTGGCCCATTTGAATGAGTCTAAGTCCATATAGGTCATTTCAAGGTCAAAGCGACGTAAGGTGATGAGGGTGTGTTGCTACTATTCATAGATTACATCCATGCAAAAATGAATGCTTTGCAGAAAGCAGTATTTATTATTTAGACAAAGCGCATCCTTTAAGTTTAACCAAGAATTTTAAATAAGTCCAAAATGAGGCAAATTTCAAGGTCAAAATAAATTCAGGTGATGTGGATATGTACATGTATACAGTTCTAAAAATACCCACACAAGTATCAAATCTTTGTAGGAAGCATTATTGATAAAAGACAAAACCCGTAATTTAAGGTAAATCCAGAATTCCTACCTCCTTTGATAGTAAAAGTCCAAAAGAGGTCAATGTCAAGGTCAAAATGAGTTGTTATGATGTGGGTGTATTGATAAAGTTCAAACACATCATCAGTCTGTGCAGGTATCAAAGCTTTGAAGGAAGAATTATTGATGTAAGACAAACATGTCCTTTTGGGTTAGCCTTGACAATCAGAAGGCAAAAACTAACAGACCCATCATGATATGCCTCCTGACATCTGTAGATGCTGGGGAGGAGGGGGGCAAAACCCCACGGCCTAATAATTTCAGAGAAGAATATTTATTAAGTTATTGTGCGATATAAAAAAATTGAGAACAGCAAATTTTGACAAACATTGTGAAGTTTAGAATATTTATTTAAGGCCTCTAACCACATTATAAAGCTCTTGGCATTATAAATGGTTTCAAACAAAAAGATTTTCAAAACTGGTATGCTTATAAGGTCTTCAAAAAAGAACCCCTGGGGCTTGAAAAGTTAAGACCCTAGCAGTATGATTTTTGATGTACCAACTATGGGCACTTGAAAGAAATTTTGTTGTAAAGGCTTAGAAATCTGACATGTGAAACCATTTGGCAAGTTTTAACCCCAAGGGAATGATATGAACAAGGACAACCACTGTATAATAATATGTGGATTAAAGCCACACACCTTGAAATGAACTGCATGGCATAATAAATTTATGTATAAATAAGAAGCATATTTTATCTATGCCAATTAGAATATATCTGGTGGTTACAAGGTAGAAATTCCGTCTTTTTGCGCTTTAAAACTTAAAAATAATCGCGTTTGTCGAAATGGATGTATACATCTAGAAATCCTACTTACAGTTTTAAAAGCGGTACCGTTTGAAAAATAATAAATTACTTGCTAACTAGTCTATAGATTTAATTTTATCTATGCCATTTAGAATATATCTGTTGGTTACAAGGTAGAAATCTGTCTATTTGGCGCTTTAAAACTTAAAAATAATCACGTTTGTCGAAATATACGTATGCATATAGACATCCTATTTTCGGTTTTAAAATTACAAAAATAAATAAATTACTTGCTCACTAGGCCAAAGATTTAATGACAATTTTGCACACTTTCAGATTGCATTATACCAATCAATTGTTACTGTTTTCATTCAGGATTTTCATGAGTATTGACAATTGCTACATTAACGTCAAACATATGCATACTGGCAAAAGTTTAGTCAATTAATTGATAAGTTGTTATAAAATAAACATTCTATCCCCTAAATAATAATAAAACAACATCACATTTAGTACCCTTAATATTTTATACATGTAATTTCATCTTTTTAACAAAACAAGTTACCCAGTGTACAAGGTGCCTGTACCACGTGACTTTTTCGGCTATGTGTGGGGCAATCGGTTGTCAACAAAACATCTCTTCAGGTAATGTTTTTCGATAATTTCTTCATTAATTTAAAACCATTTACAAAAAAACAAAGACAAGTGCCCGGTCATTGTCAAAATACACAACTTTGTAAAGTTTGTAAACAAGATGTGTTTGTGAAACACAATGTCCCCCTATATGATGTTTGACCTTGTAGGATGACCTTGACCTTGTGAAGGATGACCTTGACCTTGACCTTTCACCACTCAAAATGTGCAGCTCCATGAGATACACATGCATGCCAAATATCAAGTTGCTATCTTCAATATTGCAAAAGTATTCATAAAATAAGCGATTTGGGCCACATATATTTGACCTCTGACCTTGAAGGATGACCTTGACCTTGACCTTTCACCACTCAAAATGTGCAGCTCCATGAGATGCACATGCATGACAAATATCAAGTTGCTATCTTCAATATTGCAAAAGTATTTATAAAATAAGCGATTTGGGCCACATATATTTGACCTCTGACCTTGAAGGATGACCTTGACCTTTCACCACTCAAAATGTGCAGCTCCATGAGATGCACATGCATGCCAAATATCAAGTTGCTATCTTCAATATTGCAAAAGTATTTATAAAATAAGCGATTTGGGCCACATATATTTGACCTCTGACCTTGAAGGATGACCTTGACCTTGACCTTTCACCACTCAAAATGTGCAGCTCCATGAGATACACATGCATGCCAAATATCAAGTTGCTATCTTCAATATTGCAAAAGTATTCATAAAATGAGCGATTTTGGCCACATATATTTGACCTCTGACCTTGAAGGATGACCTTGACCTTTCACCACTCAAAATGTGCAGCTTCATGAGATACACATGCATGCCAGATATGAAGTTGCTATCTTCAATATAGCAAAAGTTATTGCAAAATGTTAAAGTTGGCGCAAACAGACCAACAGACAGGGCAAAAACAATATGTCCCCCACTACTATAGTGGGGGACATAAAAATGTAAAATGTAACTTCTGTAATTGATCATAATCACAAACTTATAAAACTCAAAGATTTGCTTTGCGAATTGACTTATTTTGATCTCTGCATGATTTTTTAATAGCAAACATAGAAAAAAAAGAACCATTGAATCAGTAAGAGCTTGCAGATAACATGTTTGGTTAAATGTTCTGTTCTTTCAGTTTGTCAGTTTCACTTAATATTTGTACATGTATGCAGTGTAATACATGTATTATATATCAGCAGGATTTACGTTACTTTCAAAAAGTACACAAGCTCTTAATTAATAGATCTACAATTATTTAATTAAATCTTGGAAGTTGTTTAAAGATATTGAGCTGTTACATACATTAGCATATTTTGAGTTCTAAACTTCTTACTTTAATTATTTTTATATTATTTTATTATATGTTTATCTGTTGTTTTTTTAAAAGGTGTGTGTTTTACAATTCTAACATATAGGGTTGTATCGTCATTGTGTTTCTGTTTCAATTCTTTCAAAAGTTATTATATAATATTTAATATAGCAATGCAATGTCTATTTTTCAGATTTCCTGGTCATGCTGCCATTCTTAGTTTCACCCACATATCAGAATTCTGGATAAGAATTCAGATAACTGGCTGCATATTCAACTATTTTTTTTACAGTTCAATTTAACCACTAGTTCATAACTAACATTTTGTTTAAGAGAGAAATAATATTACTTTGAAAGTTATCTTAAATACCAGGTTGTATCATGGTTGTATTGGGTGGGCGGGGCAGTTGTACATGTTTTGGATAATGTTTTTTTTTAAATACTAACCAAATAAGTGTTGTTTTTTATACATATATTCATGTTTTGTTGTACATTATTGCAAATGTGATATTGATTCACGTTCAACTTTGCAACTTGAAAAAATCAACTTTTTATTGTCTATTTCAGGAAATTGTGTGGGTCCTGCATTTGTGGGGGGTAACGTGTTCCGGACCAGAATCCTGCTGGACCATCCACAGGGGTTCCGCTGTCGATCGCCATTGGCGCCAAATGGCGCTAAATTTTTAAATGTGGCTCCAATTTTATTAAAGTGGCGAATTTCAAAAAATCGGTAAAATCCTATCCGAAAATGTACTGCCGAGTCGAAAGAACGCGACCGAGCATTAGCGGCCAGCGTCTGTCAGTTGTAAATATTGATTTACGACTATGTAAGCAACCTACAGTGCAGAGTGCAATAGAAATCACCGAAGCGTGTAAGTGTTACAAACGGTGTTTTTACTGCTATTGTCAAGTTTTATGGGGGTTATTATCGGATTAACGGCTCCTTTATGATATTGAGCAATAAGTTAAGTAACACGGGGACAAACTGTCACGACGATCAATAATTACAATGATTATTAGGGCCGCTATTTCTTTGTTAAAATTAAAACCATGGGGCTGGCAAAAGCATTTAATTTCTCCACATCAACAAATAAAAACTTGTTTCAACAGGTATTTGTGAGCATTTCTGTTTAATAGATTCATTATTGTAATGTTCTGGGAAGGATATAAATTGATTAAGATAACAACAATTTCTGAATTAAATATAAAACATTCACTCGATGTACTATATTTCGGATATGTTAAATTCGGACATTTAAAGATAGGGACATTTATGTGTTGGTTTGATGTTGATAGTTTGTAAAAATATGTTTTATGTCATTTCAGGCAACTAGAATGGATTGTGGCAATTATCTTGGCCTTTCTGTCAGGAAAAAGGCGTGAACAACAGTCATTTAATTGAACCTGGAAATCATCCACCACTAACAGAAAACTTGTTAACAACAGAAGCTGAACATGCCCAAATGACCAAATATAACTGTTAAACAATTTGAAGTGAGATGCTTTATTTTCTGATTCCCTTTCAAATGATGAACATTGGTGTGATTTTATGTTTCAATAATTAATTTCGAAACATTTATGCAGCATACTGTTTAATACATTGATGTTAACATTATTATATTATTTTGGTTATCTGTGTTGTTTATCAAGTTGAAAAAAATGTTATTTATATACAAATAAAGCTTATTAAGACTTATGAAGGTATGACTTATGAAGGTATGATTGTTCTTATTAATAAGGTGGAATAACCGACAGTATTCACGCCGCGAAAAAGTGGCGACAACTTTTTTTGGGCCAGTGGAACCCCTGATCCAATTGCAAGAACATCTTACATAGCTGAAATGTATCGGTGATGAACTATTAAAGTTTGGATGAAAAATGTGTGCTTTAATCATTATTTGAAACAAATCATACACCCAGGTTGACTTTTTTTAAACTGTAAAATGACAATTTTTAAACAAGGGTTTTTTCAATGTTTCCGCATTCACTAACAATACATAATAGACATTGTAAGATAATCAAATATTTGGAAATGATTTACTAATATCTATCAGAAAATGTATAATTTTACTGGGTTTATTATAGTTCTGGCAACCATAACTTTAAATGTCGCATTTTATGATTTTTGACTGGCGCGTACAGGTCTGTCAGAACTATATAAACTGTACGCTGAAGTTTCTTTAGCTAGGTTTATTACTATTTTCAAAATCAGTGGTTATTGCCAATAAAAAACAATAGTTTTACATCAAAATCATCATAACAGATTACTAATAAAATGTGTAATTAATGAAAAACTGAATGTAGGAACTCAAATTTAAGTGAAATTGTGATTCTTACACAAGTAATAACGCTTATAAATGACAAAATGCCTATCGACAGATACAACATCATGGGCGCAGCCATTTTTTCTTCATCCAATAAATGATATCCTTGTGAAAATCACGAATTTGGCACGTACTAAAAGGCGGCTAAATGAGCGGGTGACATGGGGTATATAGTAAAGAGCGGATAATATAGACAAAGAAGGATTATCGGAGAGAGCGGATGATATGAACAAAGAAGGAAACAGCGGATAATATGATAAACAAAGACGGCAATATACCATAGTACACTGAATGGTGTGACTGGCTAACAAGAATTAGTATCTAAAATATGTTTGACTATGATTCAATGAAAAAGGATGATAAGATTATTAATTAATTTTTTGTAAAACCAAGTTTTATTGCACATCCAATTTTAATAGAAGACATTACTTTATCGATAATAAACACATCAGTAATGTTAGATTGATAAAATGAATTACATTTTTATCCACAAAAGCATCATAATATACATATGATCAAAGACACTCTATTATAGGTCTTTGATATGATATAGGGTATATGACATAGGGTATATAGTAAAGAGCGGATAATATAGACAAAGAAGGATTATCGGAAAGAGCGGATGATATGAACAAAGAAGGAAACTGCGGATGATATATACAAAGAAGGAATCTGCGGATGATATATTTGATATAGGGTATATATTAAAGGGCAGATAATATAGTCAAAGAAGGATTATCGGAGAGAGCGGATGATATGAACAAAGAAGGAAACAGCGGACGATATATACAAAGAAGGGATTTGCGGATATATGAATAATTTTTAAATTTGCGGACATTATGAATCTGCGGATGATATGAACAAATAAGGAAACTGTGGACATGATAATGGACAGACAATATACTATATTACACTGAATCACGGACTCTAGATTGTCAATATACACTCCGTGACTGAATGGTGTGACTGGCTAACAAGAATTAGTATTTAAAATATGTTTGGGTACGATTTAATGAAAAAGGATGATAAGATTATTAATTTTTTGTAAAACCAAGTTTTATTGCACATCCAATTTTAATAGAAGACATTACTTTATTGGTAATAAACACATCAGTAATGTTAGATTTATAAAATGAATTACATTTTTATCCACAAAAGCATCATAATATATATATCTTTTTTCTGGAAAAAGTAAACAACAACTGTTAAGACTCCCTATTGTTATCATTAATACGCACTCTTAAGTGTCCTTACTGAAGCTATTTAGCGCATTATCGATTATCGATTGCCTTTAGTGCACAAGAAATTGGCATGTTATTTTAAACTAATTGTTGATAAGCTGATAATAATCTTGAGAACAAGTCACCCAGATCATTAAAGCGTAGCATAACGGTTTTACCAATATATGAATGAGATAACGTAAATATTAAACTTAACAAATTTCAAAGGAAATATTTTTTAATGACATCTTCACTAATTGCACATGCAAGTAAAAGTACATAAATGCTGAATGTATTATGTGCAGCAAATATGAATATGTAAACTTCATGAAATAAAAAAAGTATAATATATTTGTCGTTGTTTTAATTTTTGTTTGTTTCCGTTCTAATTAAGTCAAAAAACCGACATTCACAATATGTCGATGTAATCGCAATTCATATGCTCACTTATGAATGAATTAATTAATTCGATGTTTTTCTCACATTTCCACCAAAATGCATGGCTTACTGATAATTTTGTTTGATCATCCAAGTCTTACAACTTACCAGTTAATAAGTAAGGAACAATTAATTTGTTTAGAAGCAACTGTAGACAAATACTCAACATATCAACTTTTATTATGTTGTTAAGGTACCATATCTGTTAAACGTTTGTAATTATTCACAGATTGATACTTGGATTTGTTGTGATCTGCTATAATGATGACAGTTTTGCCTTTAATTTTCATTAACAATTTTATGATTAAAGCCGCATATCACACCTTTAACAAACAGTAATGATTGTCAGTAAGTTGTACCGTTTAAGTTCCACTAACAAGTATATGATCAAAGCCACAGGTCACACCTTTATCAAACTGTAATGATCGTCAGTCAGTTGTACCTTTAATTTACATTAACAAGTATATGATCAAAGCCACATGTCACACCTTTTACTAGCTGTAATGATATAGTAAATGTCGACTGCGTATATATATTTCAAAATCATCCAGCTTTTACAAACCTTTACAGCATATCTATAGTATAGTGAGCTTTACACAGTGTTTTTACGTAATAAATATTTATTATTAAAGCGTGTGTTTGTGTGTGTGTGTGTGCGTGCGTGCGTGCGTGCGTGCGTGCGTGTGTGTGTGTGTGTGTGTGTGTGTGTGTGTGTGTGTGTGTGTGTGTGTGTGTGTGTGTGTGTGTGTGTGTGTGTGTGTGTGTGTGTGTGTGTGTGTGTGTGTGTGTGTGTGTGTGTGTGTGTGTGTGTGTGCGCGCAGAAATAGCGTCATTATGGCCATGATAATTGGACATTCACAGACTAAGTATCTTAAGTCGAGCACTTTGTGCCCAGTGTTCCCATACCCTGGATTTAAAGTGAAAGATTTCATGCGCGGTCACCTTGCTTTTACAAGCAATTGTGCCAGAAATCGGTAAGTTCCTTTTATAGTAAAAGTTTTGTACACATTATCCGCAGCCTCATTCCTTATTTGCATCAGATCATTATTATTTATTTAAAGTGCATTTCTATACTGATAGTTTTGTTCACATTATCCACAGCTTACTTCTTTATTTGCATCAGATCATTATTATTTATTTAATGGTCCTTATTTATATATATTATCCGCAGTTTCCTTCTTTGTACATATCATCCGCAGTTTCGTTATTTGTATATATTCTCCGCAAATCCCTTCTTTGTATATATTATCCGCAGATTTATTAATTATTCATATTGTCCGCAGTTTCCTTCTTTGTATATTTCATCCGCTGTTTCCTTCTTTGTTCATATCATCCGCTCTTTCCGATAATCCTTCTTTGTCTATATTATCAAAGACCTATAGATAACACGTGACCCGCGTCCGCCGATAGATATTATCGCATATCGCTATAGCGGAGACGAGCGATTCCAATCTGTGTTATCTATAGGTCTTTGATATTATCCGCTCTTTACAGATTTTTTTGGCGGCTGATCGTCATAGATAATTATCTAATTTTTGCAACATGTAATAATTTCTATTATATAAAAATATAATACGGGATAAATAGCAATGTATGACTCATTTTTTATTATATGTATTTATATTATGTACCATATATTTAATTACACTTGCTTCAAAATTTAATTTATTGTTTATATAATTTACGATTTCTGCCTATTTTTTTTTCAAAATTTGGCTCTTACCAAATCATAACGCGAAAACAATTACAATCCATATCGTCTCCTATTTCCTTCTTTGTTCATATCATCCGCTCTTTCCGATAATCCTTCTTTGTCTATATTATCCGCTCTTTACTATATACGCTATATCATCCGCTCTTTTATCCGCCTTTTAGCACGACCTTCACGAATTTCTAAACCAATCAAAAAATGTTTTACACAAGAAATGTCAATAAAAATATGGCGGACGACATGCTGATAATCCAAGCAAAGCTCTCATTTTTTCGTAAAATCAAGCAGTTAGAAGATATATTGCCATTTGACAGCCATGAGCTTTATAATTGATGATACTGATATTCCGGAGGACGATGTCATTCTGTTTTCTATCTTGTATTCGTGTGTCACGGTTGTGTTTGCCATGGCAGTTCTTTCAAAATTCTTGACGAATGAATTCCGTTTCGGTTTTAGATCAGCTTTAAGCTTAGCAGTTCTGTTCTTAGGAGAACCATTATGTCAATTTTTCGTGAAGGGGCCAATTGGAGTCGTTTGCTTTGCTGTTGGATGCTTATTGGTGTATTCTATACTCCCTGCCAGCCACTTACCGGTTGGAAATAAAGCTGTTCTTATCACAGGTAATGTCTTTTGTTTATCGTCCGATTATCGTGTATCTATCTGTTAATGAACAAAGTAAAACAATTTCTGCACTAATGCAAATGATGCTGCAATAAACGATTTACCATTAGAGATCAATGTAATTTCCCTAACATCACATTCAAAAAGCCAGTCTCAGTACTCTATTGCAATAGGAATTAAGCCAACAAAACTGAAAATTAGATGCACTGAAGTAAACATATTTATACAAACTGAAGCCTGAAGCAATAATTTATTTATTTTTGAACTTCTGTTTACAATTTAACGAGTTCGGTTTTACCAGTATTGGTCAATTTTCTTTTAAAGGGGCCATTTCACAGATTTTGGCATGTTTTGAAGTTTGACATTAAATGCTTTATATTGATAAATGTAAACATTGGATCTAAAAAGCTCTAGTAAAAAATCAAGAATAAAATTTAAAAAAAGAAAAAAAGGTAACCCTCAGCAGGACTCGAACCACTGACCCCTGGAGTCCTGGAGTAAAAAGTCTGCGCATTAGACCACTCGGCCATCCTTCCTTTGACAATGAATGATGTATTTTATACTTCATATAAGCAATCCTCGTAGTTTCACAAAATAAAACAACAACAACAGAACTCTCCAAATTATTAAATCGTTCCGCGTTGCAACGCTTTATAATTTTCAGGTTTTTAAATCATCAAAAGATGCATGTAAAGGCTATTTTAGAGCATGGTAAATGTTCAGTATTACGGTTTCCTCACAAATATCATAACTAAAACAAAAAATTGCGAATATATGGAACAACTTTTTTCCATTTTTTCAATTTACCAAAACGTGAAAAGGCCTCTTTAAGCAACATTGACATGTACAAGTGCTAAAGAATTGATAAACACAAACGTTCGCAATATGTTTAAATAAAATTAAGGCATATATGTTAGTATTACAAGATTTGATAAATGTATCATCCAATAGGGACGGGATATACCCACCGAACATATATATATATATATATATATATATATATATTATATCAATATATATAACATCTGATCATGTCACCTGTTTAGCTCACCTAATTGCTCAGGTGAGCTTTTAGGATCGGTCTTTGTCTGTCATCCGTCTGTCCATCGTTTGAATGTCCACATTTGGTTTGTAAACACTCTAGAGGCCACATTTCTTGTCTGATCTTCATGAAACTTATTCAGAAGATTTGTCTTAATGATACCTTGATGAGTTTCGAAACTGGGTCTGTCATGCTGGGTCAAAAACTAGGTCACTAGGTCAAAAAAAACAAAAAACTTGAAAACACTGTAGAAGCCACATTTCATGCCCAATCTTTATATAATTTTGTCGAAATGTCTGTCTTAATGATATGTTGGTTGAGTTCATAAGTGGTTCCGTTCCGTTGAAAAACATGGCGGCCAGTGGGCAGGGCAGTTTTCTCCTTACTTGGCTTTAGACAAACTTTATGAACACTCTAGAAGTCGCAATTTTTTGCCCAATCATCATGAAATATGGTCAAAAACTTGGTTTTATTGATATCTCGGATGAGTTCGAAAATTGTCCATATCGGTGAAAAAACATGGCCACCAGGAGGCGGGGCAGTTTTCTCAATAATATATGTATATAGTGAAAACATGTGAACACTCTAGAAGTCATATTTTTGGTCCAATCTTCATGAAATTTGGTCAGAATATTTGTTTCCTAGATACGTGAGTAAATGCTGCCAGGGGGACAGGGCAGTTTTCCTTATATTCATATAGTAAAAAGGCTTGTGAACAGTTAAGAAGTCACATTTTTTGCCCAATCATCATGAAACTTGGTCAAAACATTGGTTTTATTGAAATCTCGGATGAGTTAAAAAATGATCCAGATCAGTGAAAAAACATGGCCGTCAGTGGGCCGAGCAGTTTTCTCTATATGTATATAGTGGAAACATGTGAACACTCTAGAAGTCACATTTCGGGCCCAATTTTCATAAAATATGGTCAGAACATTTTTTTCCTGGATACAAGAGTTTAGTTCGAAAATGGTTCCAGTTCGTTGAAAAACATGGCTGCCAGGGGGGGGGTGGCGCATTTTCTTTATATTTATATAGTAAAAAAAGCTTGTGTACACTCTAGAAGTCACATATTTTGCCCAATCATCATGAAACTTTATGAAAACATTGGTTTGATTTATATTTCAGAGGAGTTCAAAAATGGTATCGATCGGTCAAAAAACATGGCGGGGAGGGGTGGGGCAGTTTTCCTTATATGACTATAAAGAAACCTTTTGAACACTCTAGAAGTCACAATTTGCCTAATCATCGTGAAACTTAGTCAAGACATTGGTTTGATTGATATCTCGCACAAGTTGGAAAATGGCTCAGATCGGTGAAAAAAAACACACTTTTTAGCTCACCTGATTGCTCAGGTGAGGTTTAAGGATCAGTCTTTGTCCATATGGTTTGTAAACACTCTAGCATTCACATTTCTCAAGCTTTAGCATTGTTTATCAAAGTTGCTGAGAAGCTATATGGCCACTAGATCTCAGTCAAGTTTGATAATGAGCAAAAATCGCATAATAAATGCCAAAATTATTGCCCTTAGATTGTCAAAATTATTGTAATATTATTCAAAATCCTTGTAAACACTAAAGGTCACAATTTTGTTTCAGATTTTATGAATCTGTGTCATAATATTTTTGTAAGCAAAGTTTGATGTTATTCAAAATCCTTGTAAACACTAAAGGTCACAATTTTGTTTCAGATTTTATGAATCTGTGTCATAATATTTTTGAAAGCAAAGTTTGATGTTTGGTCATGAGTAGTGCTGCAACAATACGCCAAAAACCAGATTGCAATATATTGTCAGTTCAAAAACCCGCATTTGGATTTGCAATATATTGCAATATATTGCTAACTTGTGCCAGAATTATAACTCGCCAGCTTATCACCAAAACCAACTTAATTACATGAACATAACTTTTGTATTGTATGTTTAGGATCTACAGGCTTTTTCCGCCCTATGCCACGGGTCCGAAATTCGGCCCCATTCCCAATGCAAATCTGGTTGTTTTTTTCCCAATTGAAACAAAAATTCCCAATTAAAAAAAAAAAAAAAAAAAAAATTTTTTTTTTTTTTTTTTTTTTTTTTTTACCCTTTTAATATATAAGTTGACCTGATCTGGTGTAGAAAATAGAAAGTATTGCATAAGTAAATTATCTGTTGCCTTGAATTTGTTTTAAGAACTGTAAAATATGTTAATGATTATTTAAGATTTTCCTTTTTTCCTCAAAATCCGGCGCTTCCCGCGATTTTTTTCACCTCGGAAAGGCCAAGCCTTTTTCCCAAATTCAGATTAAAAAACCTGCACTAATCACACATGTTCATAATATTTTGTAAAATTTTAATAATAAGTTATCAAAATAGTCGTTATTTACCAGTTAACGGCTTCTTTGAAATATAAGAAACACTGTTTTAAATAATTGACATGCGATAATTTTTCCCAATTGAGCCAATTTTGCGATTAATTTTTTTCCCAAAATGGGGGTTTTCACGACGCGAAATTCCCAAAATTCCAGTGTGGCGTTTTCCCAAAATGGAGCGGAAAAAGCCTGATCTAGTTACCGTAGGTTTCCACGTATAGCGGGCTCCCTTGTATAGCGCGCAGGCTGTTTTTTTAAATGCAAAAATGGAGAAAAAAATATTTAAAGACAATAAACCCACCAAATCGGACCGAAAATGGCCGCCATTTTACTATTGCACAATCCAATAATCCGGTGCATTGGAAAGCTTAAATAAGCATTCAAAATAGGAAGCATCATTATTATAAGGAGCATGGGTTGCATAGCACTATACTTTTCTGACAATTTTGTAATTTTCTAGCAAAAGATTAACAGTCCACGTGCATTTTGTGAAAAACGTGAGAAAATAAGAAAATAAGAATTAGTGTACATTGTGTGTTTTTTCTTCGGGGAAAGCATGGGCATTTCCGGTACATTTGAATGTCGCATAGGAGACAGGGATACAGTTGTTGAGGTACACCAGTGTCAAACGTTCAATATTTATACACACAAAATGCAATTGCATTTCTTCATGTTCTCAAGTGTCAATTAGTGTCTCAAATGTCAATTAGCGTCTTAACAAGTCGTGGCACATATTACTCAATAACATCTGCCAATTACGAAGTGCAAAATGACCCCCTTTCACACCTACCGTTACCCGCAAAAAAGACCTCGTTCGCATCTCCCCTTGCCTGCTCTCCTGAATGTCGACAACAATCCCCATCGGAATTCATCAATAAAGAAGTGTAATAACACAAACAAAGAAATGTCCGCAAGTTTATTCAAACAAATTTTTTTTTGACCAAAACTTCTTCTACCGCATTCATAACTACCAGTAGCGACTTCTTGTTGTTTCGACAATGGTCCCTCTGTCTGTACGATTATAGGGTGGTAGTTTTCTGGTTACCAATTTAGCAGCCAGGATAGCGTTGTATCAATGTATAGCGCGCACCAGCTTTTTAATTTGAATTTTGGAGGTAAAACACCGCGCACTATACGTGGAAACCTACGGTATATTCTATTGGCATTTCTAGCCTTTTTTAGCTCACCTGAGCACAACGTGCTCATGGTGAGCTTTTGTGATCGCCTTTTGTCCATCGTCAACATTTTGCCTTGTGAACACTCTAGAGGCCACATTTATTGTCTGATCTTCATGAAATTTGGTCAGAACATTTGTCCCATTGATACCTCGACTGAGTTTGAAACCCATTTGATGCCCAATCTTCATGTAACTTTGTCAAAATGTTTGTCTAAATGATATGTTGGTTGAGTTAAAAAATGGTTCCGGTCTGTTTAAAAACATGGCCGCCAGGGCGCAGGGCAGTATTCCTTATATGGCTATAGAGAAACCTTGTGAACACTCTAGAAGTCACAATTTTTGCCCAATCATCATGAAATTTGGTCAGAAGATTGGTCTCTATGATATCTTGGATGAATTCGAAAATGGTTACGTTTGCTTGTAAAACATGGCTGGTCAAAACATTGATTTTATTGATATCTCGGACAAGTTTGAAAATGGTCCAGATAGGTGAAAAAACATGGCCGCCAGGGGGCGGGGCAGTTTTCCTTATATGGCTGTAGTAAAACCTTGTTAACACTCTAGAGGCCACATTTATTGTCAAATCTTTATGAAATTTGGTCAGAAGATTGGTCTCTATGATATCTTGGATGAATTCGAAAATGGTTACGTTTGCTTGTAAAACATGGCTGCCAAGGGGCGGGGCATTTTTCCTTATATGGCTTTATATGGCTATAGTAAAACCTTGTGAACCTTCTAGAGGCCACATTTATAGTCCAATCTTCATGAAATTTGGTCAGAAGATTGGTCTCAATGATATCTTGGATGAATTCGAAAATGGTTACGTTTGCTTAAAAAACATGGCTGCCAAGGGGCGGGGCATTTTTCCTTATATGGCTATATAGGGCTATAGTAAAATCTTGTTAACACTCTAGAGGACACATAAATTGTCTGATCTTCATGAAACTTGGTCAGAAGATTCATCCCAATAATATTGTGGACGAGTTAAAAAATGATGCTGGTTGGTTGAAAAACATGGCCGCCAGGGGGCGGGGCATTTTTCCGGCTATATGGCTATAGTAAACCTTGTTAACACTGTAGAGGTCACATTTATTTTCCGATCATCATGAAACTTGCTCAGAAGATTTGTCCCAATGATATCTTGGATGAGTTAAAAAATGGTAACCTTTGCTTGAAAAACATGGCTGCCAAGGGGCGGGGCATTTTTCCTTATATGGCTAAAGTAAAATCTTGTTAACACTCTAGAGGCCACATTTATTGTCCGATCTTTATGAAACTTGGTCAGAAGATTCATCCCATTAATATCTTGAACGAGTTAGAAAATGATGCTGGTTGGTTGAAAAACATGGCCGCCAGGGGGCGGGGCATTTTTTCTTAAATGACTATAGTAAAACCTTGTCAACACTCTAGTTATGTTATAAAGTGCTGCTTTAATGTATTCTTACAATGAAGACAATGTTAAGTTAATATCCTTCCTATTTTGCATATTAAACTTGCAATAATGTATAGATTCTTAAAATAAAATATCACCATTTATTCATAACGTCTTAAATTTTTTAGCTCACCTGATTGCTCAGGTGAGCTTTTATGACCGGTCTTTGTCCGTCGTCTGTCCGTCCGTCCACATTTGTTCGTAAACACTCTAGAGGCCACATTTATTGTCTGATCTTCATGAAATTTGATCAAAAGCTTCGTCCCAATGAAATCTCGGTCGAGTTCGAAACTGGGTCTTGCAGGGTCAAAAACTAGGTAAAAAAAAAGAAAAAACTTATAAACACTTTAGAAATCACATTTCATGCCCAATCTTCATGTAACTTTGTCAAAATGTTTGTCTTAATGATATGTTGGTTGAGTTCAAAAGTGGTTCCGGTCCGTTGAAAAACATGGCCGCCAGTGGGCGGGGCAGTTTTCCTTATTTGGCTATAGAGAAACCTTGTAAACACTCTAAAAGTCACAATTTTTGCCCAATCATCATGAAAGTTGGTCAAAACATTGGTTTTATTGATTTCTTGGACGAGTTCGAAAATGGTCCAGATCGGTGTAAAAACATGGCCGCCAGTGCGCGGGGCATTTTTCTCTATATGTATATAGTGAAAACATGTGTACACTCTAGAAGTCACATTTTTGACCCAATTTTCATGAAATTTGGTCAGAACATTTGTTTCCTTGATATGAGTGTTGAGTTTGAAAATGGTTCCGTTCAGTTGAATAACATGGCTGCCTGGGGGGGGGCAGTTTTCCTTATTTGCTTTAAAGAAACCATGTAAACACTCTAGAAGTCACAATTTTTGCCCAATCATCATGAAAGCTTGTCAAAACATTGGTTTTATTGATATCTCGGATGAGTTCGAAAATGGTCCAGATCGGTAGAAAAACATGGCCGCCAGTGGGCGGGGCATTTTTAACCAGGTTTTCCGAAGGAAAAAACTGGTTATTAGATTGGCGAATGCCGGCTGGCTGGCTGGCTGGCTGGCTGGCGGGCTGGCGGGCGGGCGGAACAAGCTTGTTCGGGCCATAACTATGTCATTCATTATGAGATTTTAAAATCATTTGGCACATTTGTTCACCATCATGGGACGGTGTGTCGCACGAAAGAATCACGTCAATATCTCCAATGTCAAGGTCGCCACGACTAAAAATAGATTTAAAAAAAAACAAACTTACAAAGGGGGTTAATTTTGTTTGTTCATTTCAAAAGTTCAGTTTGAGTTTTCTCCCTTTATCAGATTTTTTTTTCACAATGAAAACCTGGTTTTGTGACAATTTTGTCCCTTGTTCTATATATGTATATAGTGAAAACTAGACTGTTATCAGCCCTGCATTATCATTTTATAGAGATAACTCTCTCCTACTTCTTGTACTGTACTTATACTATACAGAGTTACTTTTTCTTATCTGCTTAAAATGCAGGACTGTTAAACCCTGCGAGAGAGGTGGGCAGAATCCTGGAAAGATTGTAATCTGATATGGACACCTGATGGGCCAGAGTTCTGCTGCAGTGATTTATTATATCTCTGGCCATCTAATGTTTATATAATTACTGAATGATAATGGGCCTTGATTTGCACAGTACCGTAAATCCGCAAATATAATACGCCCTCGTGTATAATACGCACCCCAGAGTTTGGTCAAACTTTATCAGTAAAAATTGAAAATCCGAGTAAAATACGCACTAAAAAATCAGTGTCCGAAATCAGCCATTTCCGAATAAAATTGTCAATATATTTTTGTGTTGTGAAAATAGCAAATCAATTTGGTGTTGTCAACCATCTGTTTCACAGTAATACCCCGGTATATTGATCGCGATGTGTTATAGTGCTGTTGTCATGACAGTTGCATAATAAATATATCTGTCTATTGTTTATAATTACATGTACCATTGATTGTTACCGATAACACACGGGCCCCTTGCTGACATCCGGGTCAAGCAGTCATAATTGCAAAAGAAAGAAGCTTTCACATTTAATTCAAGTTGACAATATTCAGGACGATAATAATTATAATAATAATAAAATAATAAGGCAAAGTGGTTACTTCCGTTTTTATAGTAGTCTAGATGAATTGCTCTTCCGAAGTGTAACAAACTCGATACTTTAATTAAACTCAAAATACAATTGAACCGCTCGTGTTTTCATGATCTCTAAAATTAAAATACGCTGCTGTCATTAAGGGTAGTTTGGGAGTAAAAAACATATTATTAATTACTGTGAAACCATTATTATTCGTCAGACATTAATTTTCGTCTTTTTCGTCCTTCGACCGATGGAGGAATTCAAGATCCTAACGAACAATCATGTCCCATATTTGAAACAAATAAGACTGAATTACCGTAGGCATGACGCATTTAAATTCAGCCTAATCCACGCATATACACAGGGTTCGAAATTAACACTGGCACACTCGCAAAATGCGAGAAAAAAAAGCTTGCAAGGAAAGTTATAAGCCGCTAGTATTTTTTTGCAAGTAAAGAAATAGTGAAAAAAAGAACGAGTTATATTGCTAAATGCGTTCGACAGCGTGAACGCTAAACCGTAGGTAAATTTTTTGAACATCCGATTACCCATATGCGGAAGCGCGCACCTTGTTTGTAGACTGGTATACTTATAGTACAGATACCCGGATGGTATTGATACAAAGAACATGAAACAGTCGACTATTCACACTCAAGTAAAATCCGGTTTTGACACAAAGGGGTGTACATTATACAGTGTACTGACAACTGACATTTCCTGTAAAACGCGAATGCAATAACACTGTATCGAATGCGTCGACATCGTTTAGGTATTGTTGATTAGCGCTAATTGTTAACAACTTTATTACCCATTGTGTGTATTGTGTTTTTCAGGGGTGTTGCAGATTATACAGCCAACACGCAGCGAATCCGGATTAAAGACAATACTATTAAACGCAATTAAAATATGACGATGTGTGATCAACACCTGACTAAAATATATTCTGCGCTTTTATTACATATTAATAAAGAACATATTGATTTGTGTTTGGTTGTCCGTGATTGTAATGGAAAAAGACTAATTGGCAATTGGCTTCGTTGTTTAAAACACTCTTCAACGGTTATTCAGTCCAACTTATCCGCTTATCATAACAAAGAAAGTGTCAATGACATAAAATAATAAGGGACAGTTACTATCACCTGAAATAACAGACTTGTTAATTGGCATATGCCAAACAAGGCCCACCTCCTGCAAGTGACTACCAAGTGTCACCCCTCTTTTCCCAGCACGATTTTTTCGCAACCGCGTATTACATGTATTACAAACATTACAAACAAACCGGACGCTTTTTTTTTCTAAACCAGAAATGGATGAATTTAAGTGCTGACGAAATAGTCATTTTTTTAAAAAGGACGAAATTTCGTGCTGACGAAAATAAATGGTTTCACAGTATCACCTTTCAATTTAATTCGGCAATTGGCAGAAAGGTGTAATAGACTCTATTAGCGTCATAGAACTAATTATTTAATTACCACTCTTTACTTCAGATATGGTAAATATACAGTAGAAAGATAAATAGTGGTCAGCTAAGAAATATTTATTTACTGGTATTGTCACGTTTTTTTTTAGTCCCCTACCGGTTTCACCGGAGGGGACTTATGGTTTTGTCTCCGTCCGTCCGTCACACTTTTCTGGATCCTGCGATAACTTAAAAAGTTCTTTATATTTTTTCATGAAACTTGAAACATGGATAGATGGCAATATGGACATTATGCACGTCATTTCATTTTGTTCCTAAATAAAAAAAATTGGTTGCTACGGCAAAAAATCTGGAATTTCTGACAATGGTGGAGCCAGTAGGGGACTTATATTGCTTGACAATAGTCTTGTTTCATTTGCTAATCTCTTTATACGACTTAGCGTCCAGTCGCTATTTTGTAGGCAGACGACGATATTAACTGTGTATTTAAAGTATACAGTGTTTGCGCATGAATGACCCAATATTATCCGATAGCTCCTCCCGTTCTCACGTTTCATTCGACAATGTAATTTCATGTGTAAGCGAGCTCAATGTTGATTGGCCAGCTACCATGTGCACTTCAATAACAATAAGGTCAAGCGACAGGCTTTTTCCGCCCTATGCCACGGGTCCGAAATTCGGCCCCATTCCCAATGCAAGTCTGGTTGTTTTTTTCCCAATTGAAAAAAAAATTCCCAATTTTTTTTTTTTTTTTACCCTTTAAATATATAAGTTGACCTGATCTGGTGTAGAAAATAGAAAGTATTGCATAATTAAATTATCTGTTGCCTTGAATTTGTTTTAAGAACTGTAAAATATGTTAATGATTATTTAAGACTTTCCTTTTTTTCCTCAAAATCCAGATTTTTTTCACCTCAAAAAGGCCAAGCCTTTAACCCAAATTCAGATTAAAAAACCTGCACTAATCACACATGTTCATAATATTTTGTAAAATTTTAATAATAAGTTATCAAAATAGTCGTTATTTACCAGTTAACGGCTTCTTTGAAATATAAGAAACACTGTTTTAAATAATTTACATGCGATAATTTTTCCCAATTGAGCCAATTTTGCGATTAATTTTTTTCCCAAAATGGGGGTTTTCACGACGCGAAATCCCCAAAATTCCAGTGTGGCATTTTCCCAAAATGGAGCGGAAAAAGCCTGAGCGATGTCTCATAATCGGGTACAGACCGGGTTTCGTTTACTGCGAACACTTTCATTAAAACAAAGAGACAAATATAGAAAACCAGTCCGATATAAATGGCAGATGTTTTCAATGAAATTTTACTAGATTTTCACATTTTCGCAAATAAGATTTTTATTGAGCCAAATTCTCAATATTTTTGCAAATGGCTCAAATGGCCAACGACAGCGTGAGCCCTGTTGCACCCCTTTAATGTAATGATGTAGTTCAAAATGGCTGCCACGAAGCGAATAACAACGATTAAGTTGAAAATTTGCACAGGAAAAATTTTGTTCTGCTCTAAACTAGTATATATTAAGCACCCCCTACTTGAAGAAAAAATCGGCAGGTAAAAAAGTGCGTATTATATTCGTGGATTAACAGTATTTAGAACATTGTGTAAACATGGAACATTCTTTAGTTATGATCTCTTTGAGGGAAAATAGACTTAAGGATTTTAAATATTTTTTATGTTTGAGGATTTTAAGACAAACCGTGAACTATCTTTAATGGTCATTGGGCAATATGTTTTATTGATATGTCTTATAGCTGAAATTTCACCCATGATATAAATATAAAATAAATCATATAATATATGACAATGAAGTAAAATCATAATATGGCAGAATCTATACCTCAAAAAGAATTTACACAGATAGAGTTAACTACGACTACAAAGAAAATCACTTGCTTACTGTGTGTAGATTAAAAGATAGAGGCAAAAGACAGGCGGAAAGTGTTTGTTGGTGGTGAAAAAACTGAAATATGTTACCTAATATAAAGGGCCTCAAAATTATGGAAAAAGATTAAATTCAATTTTGTGCGAGATCTTTACGTAGTTGTAAGAGTATTCAACATGTTCAATAAACAATTCATGCTCAACAAAAAGTGCAAGTGCAAATTTTGGTAAAGTGCCATTCATTTGAGGTTATCAAATTTTTAGGGTATAAAATTGTACCATGTTGTATTATCCATATAAGTGTACTTTAATTTCAAACAGTACAGTCTAATATCTTCCTAACTTGATACATGGTATAGACATTTGGACATTATGGAACAGGGTATTGATTAGGATACAGTTAATTTTATATTATACAGTATTATTGTGTCTCTACCAAGTTACTCACTGTCTTAAGAATTCCTGTCATGAGTTATTATATCTAATAAATTATGATATCTCTTGCAAATAAATGATCGTAACCTTTTTAAATGGTGTCTCATTTTATTGTTTAAAAGATGTAAACAGGGAAAAGGTAATATCAAATATATTCATGGCTAAATTTGATGTTTGTACATGTATACAAATTAGACTTTTAAAAAGATGACATTGGTCCACATTGGTGTTTCGCCATAACGCAGCATCGTGTTATTTGTCTATTTTTTTGTATCAGGATACCTTAAAAAGTTTCCTGGATGTACTGCACATAAATTAATTGAAATTTGAAAGAATTATTTCTCATTTGTATTTTAGGAAAATATTAAATAGTTTTCATATGCTATCCAGGCAGATGCTATCCATCAGGGACCCCAATGGAAATAAGTACTTGTACTTTATTGGGTTATCCCAGGTCTGCAAGATCAATATATATTTGTTCACTGTTATCTCTTAACCATTTTTATTTATTATAATGTTCTTATCTATATTGTTGTTATAATGTACCTTGATCTTGTACCTGAATAAATTTGAACTTGAGTAGTGCCTTTAAATAAGACCAGACTATAAGATAAGACTTTTTACATAAATGTATTTATTTATTGATATGCACGTGCATACAAGAAATGTAATTACAATCTCAAAAACAAAATGTATTATACGACAATCAAAATTGAGTTATTGTAATAACTGGAAATTTGATTTGGTCTCATCTCTGAATAATTTAATTGTTCAAACGACCTATGAATCACACTTTCCATTTTCTTAAAATAAAAACAATAATATTATACTGTCAACATTGTAAAACAGAAAGGAATGTTAAAACTATGTTCCATATTTTCTTGTGATAAGAAATGTTCAGTTAAAAAATATGTGAGCTATGACCAGGCAGATGCTATCTAATTGACATGACGCCTTATCTAAGATCGCTCCGCCCACTAGAATTGATCCACCAATCAGCGATCGATTAATCGGGCGCACTCGTTAGCAACGACCTGTCCGCCATTTTCTAGACAAGCTACATGTTAAGGTTCACTTTTATTCCAACGAGTTTCTTTTGTTTTCCTCTTTAAAAAAAAACGATTAAAAATGGTTAAACGGTGTCAATGGGGATTATGTAACTCGGACAATTGATATCCTGAAAGATTAGTTGGTGACATTTAATTTATATCGTTTCCAAAGCCGAAAAGAGATCTTGAGAAGTGTAAGAGATGTATAAATACATGCGGTCGTCACCACGAACAACTGAACGTCAACAATGTCAAAGACAATTATTATATATTTTTATCGGATATACTAGCAGATTGAAATAGTTTATGTTATCGATCTGATTATCACATAATATTTCACTTTTTAAATAGTTTTATCAGTTACTATGTCAAAAGCGAGGTTCATCTGCATTACTTTAAGAGAAATAAAACCCAGCATGAAGCCTAATTCATGCTGTGTTTTATTACTCTGATAGTAATGCACTTAATTGACATACATGTTATTTGAAGGTGACATGTGATATATTATCTTATTAACGGTATCTACACATGTACACTCATGTGGTGTCACCAATAAACGCTTTTAATCCACACTAGGAGCCCGAATGCCTAGATCTCATTTTTTAAACGAGTTTCCTTTATTTTGTTCGGATTAAAAAACGGAAATGAAATATGGCAAAAACGGTGTAAAAAGGGTTAAGGCAACTCTGACATTTGGTATCCAGAAAGATAAGTTAGATGAATTAAATTTATACCATTTCCAACGCGGCAATGCGGTCTTGACAAGAGCGAGTGGAAGCTTCAAGAATTACCGAGATCCCCTTTATAGAACATTAATTTATTTCACAAACTTGAAATGTCATATAAGCAATAACTAAGCATTATTAAGTATGTATTATGTCACGTGTGCATGTAAAATAATTGAGAATTTTGGTACCCAATTCGTGTAACTTAACGAAATCCCTGTTAAAAATCGCGTTTCTGTGTGTGTCAGAAACAAGTGAAAACCATTTTGTTAGTATTTTAATAAAGACGTATCGATAAATGCTATTGTAAAAGAGTTATTATTACTGATATTAGTTAACCAATAAATGCGGTAACTTCGGGGAAGTCGGTACCTGCGCGAGCGTCTGATATTGGTAGCCTTATTAATTTATAATAGCCTGACCGTATTCCATTTCGTACAATTCTAATTTTATATCAGACAATGTCCAAACTTACTGTGTTGTTTTTGCGCTTTAAATTATAGTGCTTGATAAATGTCCCATAAGCAATGTTTAATATGATTAATATCACTTTTATATGCAATAACATGTGGGATTGAGGTAACCACCCGGCGTCAGAAAGCGCGTAAAACTTCACCGAATTCCCAGTTATAAAGCGCTATTTCGTGTCAAATACACGGGAAGGGGGGAATGTTTCGGTAATAATTTTTTTAATAACACGGGTAAATACCGGTGAAGTGTTAATTTATTGCAAATACCACCATTGCATGTAATAACGGGTTCGATTTCGGTAAGCGCGCAAGCGTTTGAGAGCGTGTTTAATGTACCGATTTACCCGTTACAAATAGCTGATGTTCTCTTTAATCGTATATTTTTTGCATTTGCAGAATAACTAAATGGTATCAACCCCTTTACAAGTGTAATATGGTGTTAAAAAAGTCCATAAAATCATCCGGAATATCGCATAAATCTATATGCAGTCTATAGGCAAAGAAGCCATTTTGGTGTTAGCTTGTCTAGGTTTTCTTCCCGCTGAGCCACGTGATTAAGTGGGCGGAGCGATCACTGATAAGGCGTCATGTCAATTGGTAGTATTGACCATGGCTGATAAGCATACTGCATACTGTCAAGTTGTGATATTAATGAGAGATTTATGATCTCCTGCTGGGGGCCAAGTATATTGGATTACATCCTGCTATAAATTGACTTGCAGGGTTTAACAGACTGATAACTGTCAGGTCGGGCTACTATAACCTTCTGAAGAGGCCAGTAGGACCTGTAAATAAACTCTGAAACACACACACAACAGACTGATAACCAGGTCCAGCTAAAATGACTCCGTGAAGGGGCGTGGGACCTGTAAATAGACTCAGAACAACAACAGACTGATAATTCAGCCATAAGAGAAAAGGAGCTTTGATATTGTATTGCAATTTTATTGAGATAATAAGTAATTGTGAAATTAGAAAAAAAAATTATCAGTCTGTTGACAGACTAAGTGAAAACATGTGAACACTCTAGAAGTCACATTATTGGCCCAATTTTCATGAAATTTGGTCAGAACATTTGTTTCCTTGATATGAGAGTTGAGTTTAAAAATGGTTCCGGTCAGTTGAATAACATGGCTGCCGGGGGGTGGGGGGCAGTTTTCTTATATTTATACATAGTAAAAAAAGCTTGTGAACACTCTAGAAGGCACATTTTTGCCCAATATTCATGAAACTTGGTGAAAAGATTGGATTTATATATATCATATAACTAATGCCATAATTATTGCCCTTAGATTGTCCAAATTTTCATTATATCATACAAAATCCTTGTAAACACTCTAGAGGTCACAATTTTGTTTCAGATTTTATGAATCTTGGTCATAATATTTATTTTTGTAAGCAAAGTTTGATGTTTGGTAAGGGGGATCAACTCAAAATATAGGTCACCAGGTCAAATCTTACAAAAACAAAAACACTCCATATGCCAGAGTTTTGGTTCTATAATGATGAAACTTGTTTGGATGTTTGTCTGGACAATTTCTAGGTCAAGTTTGACGTTTGGTAAAGATTGAATGAACCGACTCCTCTCAGGTGAGCGAACTAGGGCCATCTTGGCCCTCTTGTTTTATTTAATTCAGTTGCCCAATCTCCATGAAATTTGGTCAGATTATTTATTTCCTGTGTAGTAAAGTTTGGTTTTATTATGTCATTATTATGTACCATTAACTGTTTTATTTAATTTTTCATAACACAGAATTTTCATAATTAACAACTGTTTTAGTCATTATTACTTATCGTTAGGGTATCAACTAAGAGATAGCTGAAAGAAAGACAACATGTACACAATTTTGCAGTATCTATCTCTCTTGTTTAACCTGCTGAGTCATATTCCCCAATCTATTTTTATGCCCCCTTTCGAAGAAAAGGGGGCATATAGTGATCGGACTGTCCGTCTGTCTGTCCCTCTTTCCGTCACACTTTCCGCTTAGGTTTCGAAAAATGCTCATAACTTCTATGTCCCTTGAGATATAACCTTCATATTTGGTATGCATGTGTATATGGACAAGGCCTTTCCTTACGAACAATTTTTTTTACCCCTGTGACCTTGACCTTGAACTTAGGGTCCGTGTTTAGGTTTCGAAATCTGCGTTTAGGTTTCAAAAATTCTCATAACTTCTATGTCCCTTGAGATATAATCTCATATTTGATATGCATGTGTATATGGACAAGGCCTTTCCATACACACACACATTTTTACCTCTGTGACCTTGACCTTGAACTTAGGGTCCGCCTTAAGGTTTCGAAATCTGTGTTTAGGTTTCGAAAAATGCTCATAACTTCTATGTCCCTTGAGATATAACCTTCATATTTGGTATGCATGTGTATATGGACAAGGCATTTCCATGCGCACACAAATTTTGACCCCTGTGACCTTGAACTTAGGGTCCGCGTTTAGGTTTCAAAATCTGCGGTTAGGTTTCGAAAAATGCTCATAACTTCTATGTCCCTTGAGATATAACCTTCATATTTGGTATGCATGTGTATATGGACATGGCCTTTCCATACCCACAAAAATTTTGACCCCTGTGACCTTGACCTTGAAGATAGGGTCCGCGTTAAGGTTTCAAAATCTGCGTTTAGGTTTTGAAAAATGCACATAACTTCTATGTCCCTTCAGATATAACCTTCATATTTGGTATGCATGTGTATATGGACAAGGCCTTTCCATACGCACACAAATTTTGACCCCTGTGACATTGACCTTGAACTTAGGGTCTGCGTTTAGGTTTGGAAATCTGCCTTTAGGTTTCGAAAAAAGTTCATAACTTCTATCAAGCGTTTATAGGGGGCATAAGTCATCCTATGGTGACAGCTCTTGTTAGTTCTGCTCTAGAATTTGTTAGACCCCAGATATTGATAATTGCAGTGTGTAACTATTTACCACTCAGCTTACTGACCCTCTCACTGTGCTGTATGCCAGATGTTAATATCAGTGGTCAGTAAAAAAGCTGGTTGAACTGTTTGATATATATATCACAGTGGGAGTATTTAATGCATGTTTTTAACAATTAACAAAAAAATATGTTATTTAAATGGGAACTTCATTTCAAAACAAGATTCCATAATGATTCACTCTATATAATCGTATTTAAGATATGTTAACAAATATCAAATGGATACTCTATGAAAACAATAAAGAAATAATTTCAATTATAAGTTTCTGGAGATAAAAAAACAGAATCAGAATAACCTTCAAAATCAAGATTTACGTTTCTTATTTGCCGAGTTCATTTATCAAGATTAATCATTTTCAGGCTTTATGTATTTAAATGATGTCAGAAAATTGAAAATAAAACAGTAATGAATGATACACAATATTAATGAGATGAAATATAAAATTGATACATTTTCATATTTCTAAATTGTTTAGTGTAAAACAGCCTACTGTTGAATAATATGTTTATAAAATGATTCATGTAAACAGCAATACCTTTACTTAATTGAATTACAACCAGTCAGCAGTGTCATCCTGACCGGAAATAAGCGATTGTGGAATAAATATTTCCGCATTACATAAGTGCTCACAAAGTTACATAACTCGTAACCATCCCGTGACCAGTTCACTTGTGTAAGAAAACGAGACTGCACTACCACACCTGGATACGAAAATCACTCATTCTATGAATACTTTTGCAAAATTGAAGATAGCAACTTGATATTTGGCATGCATGTGTATCTCGTGGAGCCGCACATTTTGAGTGGTGAAAGGTCAAGGTCATCCTTCAAGGTCAAAGGTAAAAAAAAAATCAAAGCGGCGCAGAAGGGGACATAGTGTTTCTGACCAACACATTTCTTGTTTTTATTATGTAATTGTTTTGTTTTTTCGTATTACCATAAGCTTCATCTTAAATTTAACAGTATGACATGCAAAAGCAGATATTGCAGACTCCCATGTAACAACGCTACTCTGTATAATAGACTTTTTAGAATGCTATTTTTATGTAACAGTTTATTTTTACTAAACACCGATTTGTAATCATTATCATTATTTCGGATGGCTTTTCTGGACGAAATGTGGATGATTTTTTTTTTTTTTCGTTTCGGTATGATGAACATCGTATCGCAACACAATATGCGGATTGCGTATTGCGATATGTACCTATATAATGGCATATTATTGCAGCACTAGTCATGAGGGGTCAAAATATAGGTCACCAGGTCAAATCTTACAAAAACCTTGTAAACAGTATACCAGGGTTTTGGTTCAATAATGTTGAAACTTGACCAGGATGTTTGTCTGGACAATCTTGATGCAAATCAAAGTAATAATCGTGTCTGACTCATCTGGCTCAAACACTTGATCACTAGTTCATATTATTGACAAAGATTGAATGAACATACTCCTCTCAGGTGAGCGAACTAGGGCCATCTTGGCCCTCTTGTTTTGCATTGTGTGCGTACAGATTGTTCCATGCAACATTTTCTGAGCATGGGGGAAAGGAAAATTATTTTCTTTAAAATAAATCGAATACACGAAAGTGTTGTGTTTACACTAGCAGTCTAGCAGTGGTCTGCGTTACTGTGCAATTTATGTGAAAATTTAATGAAGAAGACTAAACAAATTGAATTGAATAGGGATAAATTTGGATTGTTTCACTTTAAGTAAGATTTTTAAATGCAATTTTACTTGTTTTTTCCTCAATTTAGGCACTTCTTAATTTATTTTCATGCAAAGTAATGTTAGTGAAACAAAACACTTGGAGTGCATGTGTGCAATGTTATCAAGAGAGCCGCGTTCTTAATGCAAACAAAATGATTTAAATTTGGATGCACTCGAAAGAAGAGAATTGTACAATATGATTGGTTTTTGTTGAGTTGTGGGTTCTTGTTGAGTTGTGGTCGCATGTGCTGCAGTTCGTTCTTGTAAAAGTTTGGCATAGTTGGCATTTGTTTTACAAACGGAAAATGCAACAAAAAGTGGTAAAAAACAATTTACCGTAACCTGATGCATTCTTATAAAACACAAACACTATTTCTTTCACAAATGATGGTCTTCACATGTGCACAGCTGTAAATATGCAAACATTTTCCTAGGTAACACTCTAGTAAGGTAAAGTGTTTCCTCATTGTTTTCTAACTGTTAAGAAAAACATCTCTTCTAGCTGTCAGAGCATTTAACTTTTAAGAGTTATGCAGCGCATTGGTATGACACATAGGTTTTTTTGCAGGGTGTGATTCTGGCTTTGGTAATGCGTTGGTGGCAAAACTTGATTCTATTGGAATGCAAGTGTTCGCGGGCTGCCTCGATAAGGATGGTCCTGGAGCCGTGTCCCTAAGACATTCGTGCTCTGACAGGTAAGGTAGAGGATGCACAACTGAAAATCAAGGTTGATTGTGTTGGACTTACACATGCAGCGATTTTTTTCCTTCTTTATAAAGTACCGGAAAACGTCACTTTCCAATTCGAAAAAAACCTACAAATTTCCCAATTGATCAGATTTAAAGTATTTGGGATAAAAAATTCAAATACATGAATTTCCCAATGTGAAGATTTCACGACGCAAATGTTCAAAAAAAAAATTTCTTTTTTTGTGCGCAAATTTTCCACCATTTGGCTGGTACGGGTACTTTGCCCAATTGGGCATACGAAATCGCTGACATGTACAGATTTTGTCCTTTAATTACCAAATTTGAGGTGATAATATTCTTCCTGCATGCCACCTTGTGAGCTTTTTACGATAAGCCATCCATATAGATTTGCATTTTTAATCATTAATAAATGAATGTGTATGGGTATAAAGTTATACTATGTTGCTAATAAAAGCAAAAATTATATTAATTTGAATAAGAATTAAAATAGGAATTTAATTGGTTTTTGTTTTTAGCTCCATTTATTCCCTTAAAATAGAAAGTATTGGTACATTGTATTTGATGTTGATGACTTTTTATGTCCCCCAGTCTATACTTCGGGACATATTGTTTTTGCCCTGTCTGTTGGTTTGTTCGTTTGGATCAAACTCTAACATTTGCCATAACTTTTGCAATATTGAAGATAGCAATTCATATTCGGCATGCATGTGTAACTCATGGAGGTGCACATTTTGAGTGGTGAAAGGTCAAGGTCATCCTTCAAGGTCAAAGGTCAAATATATTGGTCAAAATCGCTCATTTAATTTACTCGCCATAACTTTTGCAATATTGAAGATAGCAACTTGATATTTGACATGCATGTGTATGTCATGGAGCTGCACATTTTTAGTGGTGAAAGGTCAAAGGTCAAAAATGTGGGGGGACATAGTGTTTCACAAACACATCTTGTTTTTAATTGTATACAACGTCCTCTAAGTCAAGTTGTTTATGAAAACTGGCGTTGTTTATATACTTGAATGGGGATTTTCACAAGTCCCATGCTTTTCATGAAAAGTTATATTTCTTTTTATTAACATTGGCATTAGTAGGGCCGTCAATAAAGCCTTTATGTAACAAATGTTTAATTTTGAGATATTTCATTTATTTAACATTTTTCAGTAAAACTCACACAATAAGTTCCTACTCTCTAATAAGTCATTCTGAGTAAAAAATGTTTTGAATATATTAATCTTTGATTTTGTATAAACACATTTTTAATCAGTTTGTTATTGAAGTTGAGGTTCATTAAACAACCCCTGCATTGAAACGTTTTATCAAAAACAGTGAAGAGACTTCTCCATTCAGACATCATGCTTGAAATGTACATTTTCCTTTTCTTGAGATATTACACAGAATTCTAAAAAGTAACATGAAAACAACTGTAGATGACATTTATTTAAAAAAAAAATTACAAGTTTCATTTTGAGAAAATACAGTACTTAGCATATTATTTGTTTAAGAGGTTATTGAAATGATGGTTTATTTTCATTGCAACAGCCTTTGTGAAACTTTAAATAACATACTTTAACTGTTACTAAACTTTAATATTTTAAGTTATTATGTCCCCCACTATAGTAGTGGGGGACATATTGTTTTTGCCCTGTCTGTTGGTCTGTCTGTTGGTCTGTTGGTCTGTCTGTTTGCGCCAACTTTAACATTTTGCAATAACTTTTGCTATATTGAAGATAGCAACTTCATATTTGGCATGCATGTGTATCTCATGAAGCTGCACATTTTGAGTGGTGAAAGGTCAAGGTCATCCTTCAAGGTCAGAGGTCAAATATATGTGGCCAAAATCGCTCATTTTATGAATATTTATGAATACTTTTGCAATATTGAAGATAGCAACTTGATATTTGGCATGCATGTGTATCTCATGGAGCTGCTCATTTTGAGTGGTGAAAGGTCAAGGTCATCCTTCAAGGTCAGAGGTCAATTATATGTGGCCAAAATCGCTCATTTTATGAATACTTTTGCAATATTGAAGATAGCAACTTGATATTTGGCATGCATGTGCATCTCATGGAGCTGCTCATTTTGAGTGGTGAAAGGTCAAGGTCATCCTTCAAGGTCAGAGGTCAAATATATGTGGCCCAAATCGCTTATTTTATGAATACTTTTGCAATATTGAAGATAGCAACTTGATATTTGGCATGCATGTGTATCTCATGGAGCTGCACATTTTGAGTGGTGAAAGGTCAAGGTCAAGGTCATCCTTCACATGGTCAAGGTCATCCTACAATGTCAAACATCATATAGGGGGACATTGTGTTTCACAAACACATCTTGTTAATTAATTTAATTTATGAAATGTTTGCAAATAAATCCAAAATAAATCCTGATGATGATTACAGTAGTTCATTATTATTTCTTTATTTCTACCGGACAAAATTATAAAGTGTGATACATGTAGCATTTAAAGTTTTGTAATAAAATGGCTCCACATTAACTAGTTGGACTAGTGCTTTAAAATTTCACATTTGTCCTAACCTAAAAATCTTAATATACTATGTAGATTTTTCGATTATTTAAAAACCTAATAAAGTAGCATAGCAGGACTAGAAAAGTGCATCTGTATGATGTATTTAAAATTCATGCTAACAATAAGCCCATCAGCCTGGGGCTGATAATAAGCTACTAGCAATTAATAATTTACACATGTATTCAGCCTGGCTATTAATATGTTAAAAATCTGTGTTTATGAAAGCATAATTATTCAGACTAATGTTTTAAATAAACATGTATAACTGTGGCGACTAATGAAAGGGAGCTAACCAAAACTTGTTAATTATGGGATTACCCTGCGCTTAAACGTTTTAATGTCAATATAAAGTTTTTAAAGTAAATGCCAGCCAAATTAATATTTTCTAAACCAATTTTCTTGTTGTCGACACAAACAATCGTTCTACTGTTATTTCAAGCCCCTAAATAACAAATTGCAAAAATTAAAACAAAATGTACACAGCTGTTGTAAGGGTCTTACAAGACTATGAGTTTATTAAGGTCAAAAGTTTATGTCAAATGTGTAATGCCTTTGAAACTGATGGTAAACTATTCAACTATTAATTTGTTATGGATCCCTGCTAGTACAGGAGTGTAATGTTAAGTAAGAGCTGCTGTGAAAAGAAGGACAATATGGGTCTACTAAGTCTGCTTAGATATTTCAAATGGGATCAGTACAAAATAGACACAGTATTGTGGCAGATTTGTAGATAATTATTCGCTTTCATTTACTGGAAAACAAGAAAATAACAGTTTTTAAAGATGGTATTATAGTAGATTTATTGCGCCTATGGTTTGATTCCTGTTGTTTAATATGGGAAAAAATGTTTTAGGTGATGTTGTATGAAAGCCGTTGGGTTAAAATAAAAATGTTACATGCAAGTGGAATGATGAGATAGTGTTGTATAATTTATACCAGGTTTTCAGAAGGAAAAAACTGGTTATTAGGATGGCGAATGTTGGCGGGCTGGTGGGTGGAACAAGCTCGTCAGGGCCATTACTATGTAGTTCATTGTGAGATTTTAAAATCATTTGGCACATTTGTTCACCATCATTGGACGGTGTGTTGCGCCAAAGAATAACGTCGATATCTCCAAGGTTTTAAAATCATTTGGCACATTTGTTCACCATCATTGGACGGTGTGTTGCGCGAAAGAATTACGTCTATATCTCCAAGGTTAAGGTCAAATTTTGAGTTCAAATGTAAAAAAAGGCCATAAATGAGCTTGTCCGGGCCATAACTATGTCATTCATTGTGTGATTTTAAAAGCATTTGGCACATTTGTTAACCATCATTGGACGGTGTGTCGCGCGAAAGAATTACGTCCATATCTCCAAGGACAAGGTCACGCTTTGAGTTCAAAGGTCAAATATGGCCATAAATGAGCTTGTCCGGGCCATAACTATGTCATTCATTGTGAGATTTTAAAATCATTTGGCACATTTGTTCACCATCATTGGACGGTGTGTCTTGCGAAAGAATTACGTCAATATCTCCAAGGTCAAGGTCACACTTTAGTTCAAAGGTAAAAAATGGCCATAAATAAGCTTGTCTGGGCCATAACTATGATGTTCATAGTGAGCTTAAAAATCATTTGGCACATTTGTTCACCATCATTGGACGGTGTGTCATGCGAAAGAATTACGTCGATATCTGCAACATCAAGGTCACACTGTGAGTTCAAAGGTCAAAAATGGCCATAAATGAGCTTGTCTGGTCCATAACTGTGTTGTTGATTGTGAGATTTAAAATCATCTGCACATTTGTTCATCATCATTAGACGGTGTGTCATGCAAAGGACTAACGTCGATATCTTCAAGGTCAAGGTCACACTTGGAGTTCAAAAGTCAACAATGGCCATAAATGAGCTTGTCCCGGCCATAACTATGTCATTCATTGTGAGATTTTAAAATGACTCTGTACATTAATTTTGTTCACAGTCATTGGACGGCGTGTCATGCGAAAGAATTCTAGAGTTCAAAGGTCAAAATGGCCAGAAATGAAATTGGCATAATAACTCTTAAAAATCGCCATAAATTTGCTTCTCTTCTTGTGAAGACATAATGCAAAATATTCTGTGTCAATGCAGCATGTGGGGTATACATGTACGTCACGTCTGTGACAAAGCTCTAGTTATAAATATATTGTTTTGAAAACCTGGTTTTGTGACAATTTTGTCCCTCGTTTACACATGCATTGCCATCTATTGCACGCACATAGTACATGTATACTACTCAAAATTTGCTAAGAATCACTTTTTAATTTAAATTGAACAATTGCTTTAGACATATTTCTCTTTTTTTCATAGGATGAAAGATAATTCTTTTATCTACAATTTAAGTCCTGTTTGAGTGATATAATGTGTGTTTTTTATTTTATTTTTATGTATTGATTTATCATTGATGCGTGACGCTGGCTGAATCTAGCTCAGGGCTTTTTTTCCTGACTTTGTGAAGCGGCCCTGGCCCCTCACTTTGTGAAAAAATGAGTCGCGAACTTGTCAAAATTGTGAAAAATTGAGTCGCGAACTTTTCAAAATTGTGAAAAATTGAGTCGCGAACTTCTTAAAATTGTGAAAAAACGAGTCGCGAACTTCTTAAATTTGTGAAATTCAAAGTTCAATGCATTAGCATAGTTAAAGCATGTTAAACACTTGAATATTATCAAAATTTCCTTAAATAATGCAATAAAGGCATATTTTCCTTCTATGAATACTGTATTTGATACAACAACAACACATATACATATATCTGATTTGCAAAACATTATGCATGTACCAAATGCAACTAAAATACCTGGTCCCAACACTTCTTAACTACAGGAATAACATTTATAAACATAGAACATTTCAAGGGTACATCACTCAGACATGTTCTGGACTTTACAGCTTTAGAACTCTGTTCTTTTTACTCTTGAAAATGTCAATAATTCTCTTGATATCTGAAGAGGAAAATTCCTTCTTCGTGATAATTTTCATGTTCTGTGAGCCTGACCCTCGCCAGTGCATGATGATCTCCCTGGGAGGTTGTCATTTGATCTGAAACATTAGGTATACATTGAAAAACAGTACTTTTGTAAGTAATGTAAACGAGTTATTTTATTTTTTCACAAAGCATAAATAGACTACATACAAAGTTTGAATCATGAATATGCGTCATGAATATGCATTTAAATTAAAAAAATATATATGAAGGGACAACATTATTACTTTTTCCAAGATTTACAATCGTAAACAGGTACGAATAACAAGTCTCGGTCATCAATACTAGGGGACGTTTTGACTAGGGGCCGTTTTGACTAGCGTCCATCAATACATAAGCCGCGGCAGATGCTTTCACTTTATCAAATGACTTTCCTTATAATGTTATCAATGTGCATGTTTCAAAACTTACCCTTCTGTATAAAGCTTTTTTTTCTTCACTGTTATCCCAAATTTAAATAAATCGGGATTATTTTGCGTTTTTTTAATTTTCTTCGTGTAGTAACGAGCGTTCGGCGTCGCCATTTTTTTCGGCGTAAGCTGCATAAGCCAGCTTTTCACCTTAGCCTGACCTTTGTAAGTGTCCAATAAAATTCCAATAAAATTTCCCGCGGCTAGGTACGAATGAATACACTTCATTTATTCCATTGGCTGATTTGAGTTTACCACCAGAACATTGGAAACATATCCGCGTCTTTGTAACACTGTTTTACTGTATGAAACAATTTTATCTCGAATGAAAAGGCTTAATAGATAGAACAGTTTTACACTCAATTCTCGACATCAATACAGTTTGTGCGTACACCTTTTATTTTCAGAGTATTACCAGCGCAAGAGCGTTTATACTTAAAAGGCTATGTTCTCATATTTAGTTCTTACTTCCTTATTCCTGTCAACATGTTAACATGTAAAAGTATAAAGAGCAATGGAAGCGAGGCCTCACTTTAAAGCATTGCATTTCAACCCGCGAGTTCAGAGTTTATATACAGGTCATCAGGGCCGTACCCAGGAAATTTTGACTGGGGGGGGCCAAACGGGGAGGGTGCGGGAGAGGTTGCCCCTCCCGATTATATTTTTTTATTAGGCACTGTTCAAGGTGAATTTTAATGCATATATAACATTATTTTGTGCTATAAATGTATGGAAATAATTATAACAAGTAAATCAGCACCTTTCTGAAGTCTACAGCTTTAACCATTAGGGGCCGTCTATAAAGTATGTTACGCTCCAGGTGGGGGGAGGGTGAGTAAGAAAGTGTGACCGTTTGTGACATGGGGGAGGTGGGTCAGGCCATGTGTGATGTCACAAAAATATGTCTAATTTATTTATTATTTCTTTAGTAGAATTTACAATAATTTTCAAAAATGTGTGAAACATCCGAATTAGTTTTATGTCAAAATAAGACGAATTGCGTATCTCCTGAATGTGTTGTTCGAATGTTTAATAGGCAACTTGGCTGGGCCTGCATATTCAATGGGCACAACCTCCACACATATTTCAATGACAAAATAATTTATTGGACTGTTGCATTTTAAGTAAGTAAATGGTTGAAAGAAAATCTAAATTATAATTTAGTTTTTATTAGAGGTTAACACGTGGATAAGTATTCATACTGCCCATCGTAACAACCCTACAGTCATGAAAGCCTGTAATGTGAAAGTTCTTTTACCGGTAAGTGAAATTTTAATACTGTTTAATAGTGAATTGTGTTTTAAATTAAATTTGAATTAGGTATTAATTTTAAAAAATGTTCGAAAGAGTGAGTTTGTGACGTACTTTACGGGAGGGGGGGGGGGTCCAAGATTTTGTAACAGTTTGTGAAATGGTGGGGGTAAAAATGGTAAAAAAAGCGTGACATGCTTTATCGACGGCCCCTTGGTATGAAATTCACACACATGTTTAAAGCTTTAGATTTCAGAAATGTATGACACTTTATGAAGAAAGAAAAGCAACCTTTGAAACTAAAAATCTTTGTTATGAAATGTAACATAACGTATGACTGTAGAGAAGGTTTGATTTCAAAGAGAAAATACTACTATGGTTATATGTCAGTCACTGACATATAACCTACTAGTATTTTCTCTTTGAAATCAAACCTCCTCTAAAGTTTCAAAGTAAATCCATAATAAAATGTTTATCATCTACAACGCAGTTTTCACAGAAATATATAACAATGTATGACTCTAGAGGAGGTTTGAATTCAAAAGAGAAAACACTATTATCGTTCAGACCTACGACCTTCTGTATCAGTTCCATCCATTCGCTGTTTCTCTTTCCTTGTCCAATCAAAAGACGTGTTAAACCAACCATCAAAAGATGAAGCATTGAGCACAATGGGTAATTGACAGATCGGGGATGTGTGTACAAAATGCTAAGAAAACATAGCCTAGGGGCTTATCTCCACTGGCGAGTAAATTAGCGCTAATCCCCTTGTGTATCAGGGGCAATAAAACACATCTGCGCATTTGTATTGCGGGGAAGTGTACTGTGGGCCCTTTCATGTGAGAACAATTTGCAGTAGGCCCATTATTAAAAAATCATAAATAGACAGCCAGCTGGGGGGGCCCGGGCCCCTGGGCCCAGTGCCTGGGTACGGGCCTGGGTCATCACCGGAGTTGGCGGCCAGTAAAATAATCGTTATATAATAAAGACGCTATCCGTGAACTAGGTGACCTGGAATTTTCTTTAGACCAGAAATATGTTAAATGAAGATATTCAGCAATATAATTATGGTATGTAAATAATAGATTCTTAATGTGTTTTCAACAATACAATGATAAATATTATTGTTGATAAATTTAACAATAATTATTCGTCCATATTGCCTAATGTACTAAAGTGATATTATGAGCATGTAACAGTTTATAGGTGTCTATCGCAACCGTTGATTATTTTTGATGTTTCTACTTCATATACACTTATATTAATTAATGCAGCATCATCATACTAAAACAATATACAAGAAAGAGAAAAATAATGCATTTGAATATCAACCGTACTTTCGTTTGACAACTGATCATGCGTTTACGAGTTGAACCTAAATTTAGTTTTAGTGCAGATTTGTTCATACGACACAAAGACACGAAATTGTTTTACGGATCATTTCAGCTTACAGGACTGGGTGGGTCACGTAAGAATATCGAATATAAAATATATTTTTATAAACAACTGGTAGCAAGGTGAGTTGCAGATAATTAATCAGTAACCACATTTTAACTAACTATTTTGACCTGTTAATTCTTTTCAGCTCAATTCAACAGTGCAAAATGCCCATAATATCACTTTTAAGCATTAGCACGATGATAATTGATACTGTTATTAATCGAATCAAATAGCAATGCCCGACAAACCACTAAAACAGGTTTGTTCGAAGAACGCGCCTATAAATACGGATACTTCTCGTGTGGTCGGTTGACTCATATGTTTAAATTTCACTTCCATTCTTCTTGTGGTTTTCTGTTTTGTATCTATAGGTTTATGACCAGCAATATGTTATAATGTAAAATAAGCCGCGAAAACTCCCCGTAACATCCCGTACTGCGTGTGATGCAGCTAAGAACTGCACAGAAAAAGACATTCGCTATCCTTGATCTCATTCATTAAACTATTTACGCCGTATATCTTTTTTAAAGATATTTCTTGTTTATAGTGACGTCGCTAGGCAGAGCTTTTACTATTTACGCCGGTTTCACCGGTTACACAACACTTTAAAATCGATTAAAACAAGCAAACATCGGTAACGTGAGTCGACAATTTTTCGCGAATTCGGAATTAAAAACGAGGTTATGAAACTTATATTTCTGTTCCGAAATGGCCGTTTTTGACAGTTTTGAGCACGAAAAGTCCGTTTTTCACGATTTAAATCGGCCGTTTTTGTAAATATTCACGGACATGTCAGGTTTGTGAATTGGCCGTGTCAAAATTGTGAAATGTCCGTCCACGGCCAATCGCAAAGAAGGAAAAAAAGCCCTGATCTAGCTAGAGGTGAACTTTAAATTACATATGTATACTATAAAAACTTATCCTTAGCAAATTTTGAGTAGTTGGTTACTGACAGAGTATTGATTTTTATATGTGTTATGTATTGCTTACAGAAGAGAACACAGTTTATCTCCAATCATTAGTTTGACAAATATCAGATGGTGAACACAATCACAGGACCTGGTCCCTTTGTTTTTATGCCCCCGGATCGAATGATCGGGGGCATATTGTTTTTGGCCTGTCTGTCTGTCTGTCATTCTGTCCCAAAACTTTAACCTATGTTAAAGTTTTGCGATAACTTTTGCAATATTGAAGATAGCAACTTGATATTTCACATGCATGTGTATCTCATGGAGCTGCGTGGTAAAAGGTCAAGGTCATCCTTCAAGGTCAAAGGTCAAATATATGGCTTCAAAGCGGCGCATTAGGGGGCATTGTGTTTCTGACAAACACATCTCTTGTTGTTTCATGAACTTAATACATTAAACTTTTTTTTCATGACAAAAGCAAGTTAAATCAATGACTTTGTGTTTTGTGAGAATGCAGTTTTTAGGGTCCATAGAGAATATCATTATAACCAATGACCTTGTGATTAGTTTTCAATAAGAATGAAAGTTTAACCAAAGACTTGGTTTTCAGGGTCTATTTATAATACCAATTTAACCAATGACTGTGTGTATACATTTTTTTCCCCTTCTTTGAGACCAGCCAAATATCGGCCCTTTCCCCCAAGATGTATTTTTTCCCTCTTACAAAAAGGAGGGAGAACCTTTAATTATATAAATTAACCTGATCCAGTGTAGAAAAAAAGAAACAAATTGAATAATTTAATAATCTTTTGCCTTGAATTTGTTTTAAAAACATTAAAATATGTTAAATTGATGATTGAAGACATCTTTATTTTTCCCCCAAATCTGGCGTTTTTTTCCCCTCAAAAAAGGCCAGGCCCTTTCCCCAAAATCAGATAAAAAAAACTGTTATAGTATTCATTTACAATGCCATTTAAACCAAAGACTTTGTGTTCAGGGTCCACTTGCTGCAGCTGGATGTTACCAAAGATGAAGACATTCAGGCAGCTGTCAGCATTGTACAAGCCCATGTTGGCAGTGAAGGTAAACTATTCTATAAATCGCTTTGCTTATTTGTCATTTAAATATAAAACATTTTGGGATGATATTGCATATCTTTTTCTCTTTAATGAAATATGTTTACTATTAAGATTAAGGTCATCAAGAGGCATGGAATTTAATTAACTGAAGTTAAGCTTTATAGGGGAATTTGCAAAAGTTTAAAAACAATTGTTACTGATTCAGAAAAGGAATTTACGCAATATATTCAAACAAGCAAACTATTGCGTCTAATTAAGAATTTTTTTTTCCCCAAATATGTGTTTAGATAATCATCCTTCATAATGTAAAATATTAAACTGTTTTAAAGATTTTTCATTGATAATATAACTACAAAAATGTAATACTGATATAGCATTTTAACTAGCTTCTGAATTCCAAAGCCTGCCTGGTTTAGTGGTAGTGTGTAATCTGTTGCTGGTAGAGGTTTTGGGTTCAAACTCTTTGGCTGGCAAATGTTTAAGCTCACAAAAGCACAACACACTCATAGTGAGCTTTTGCGATCTCCTTTTGTCAAAAGTTCTTTGTTCTTACTGAAACCTTATTAATTCATTTATTTATCAACATGCTCATGGTGAGCTTTTGTGATTGCCTTTTGTCCGTCGTGCGCCGTCAACATTTGCCTTGTTAACTCTCTAGAGGCCACATTTATTGTCCAATCTTCATGAAATATGGTCAGAAGATTTGTCTTATTGATATCTTGGATGAGTTCGAAAATAATTATGTTTGCCTGAAAAACATGGCTGCCAAGGGGCGGGGCATTTTTCCTTATATGGCTATAGTAAAATCTTGTTAACACTCTAGAGGCCACATTTATTTCCAATCTTCATGAAATTTGGTCAGAAGATTGGTCTCAATGATATCTTGGAAGAGTTCAAAAATGATGACGGTTGGTTAAAAAAACATGGCTGCCAGAGGGCGGGGCATATGGCTTTAGTAAAACCTTGTTAACACTCTAGAGGCCACATTTATTTTCCGATCTTCATGAAACTTGGTCAGAAGATTTGTCCCAATATTATCTTGTTATCTCAGGTGAGCGACTTTGGGCCTTTCAGGCCATCTTGTTTATTTTTGGTATAAACATGATAAATCTAGCAGAGAACATTTTATTCTAATTCTCAATTGAAAATGGCTCTGGTCCTTTGAAAACCATGGCGGTCTGGGAGGAGGGCCTTTTCAATATACACATGTATGGATTTAGTGAAGCATTGTTTACTAAATTCACATTTTGAGTTGAAACTTGGTCAGATAATTTTATCTTTTGATATCTCAGCTGAATTCCAAAATGGTTATAATCCATTGAGAATCATTAAAATTAACGCTGCATGAGGTAATGCAGGTTTTCCTGGTATGACATGACATTATGTGCACCAGACTTTTCATTCTTGGTTATCAAATCTGGGCAGAACATTTGTTCCAATAATGTCACAGCCTACATAATATTTGTGTCATGGGTAAAAAACATGACAAAAGCAGATCACATCAATGCCTTTTTAACGTGTTTCAGGTGAGCAAAATAGGAATTTGGCCCCTCTTGTTCTTTGAACTAAGCATACAAAGTTACAGGTTTTAAAAGAAGCTTTGAAAAACAAGCTTTATAGTTGTTTATTATGTTTACAGGTCTGTGGGGACTTGTCAGCAATGCAGGGGTGTGCTACATTGGGGAGCTTGAAATGATATCTGAGTGGATCACACGGAAAGTCATGGACATAAACCTGTTCGGTGCAATAAAAGTTACCAAGTCTTTCTTGCCCTTGATGAGACCAGCCAAGGGCAGAATCATCATTGTTTCAAGTGTTTTAGGTGGGTTTTAACAGAAAAAATCGGAGTGATGTTAAGGCAGTGAGATTACAGTGTTTTGGCCCTTTAAACTGGTTGTGACTTATACATTTATTTAAGATAGATGTCACTTAGTGGTTTGCTTTTTGTACAAATATATTAAGTATAGAATGTAGATTGTATATTAAGCTGAGTTTGTGATTTCATAATGTAAAATCGTCATTATTAAAGTCTATGGCAATTTAAGTCTTTTTATTTATTTAAGGCTTTTTGTGTTCTATGAATTTGTCTGTTGATTAAAGCATTCTTTAATCTATTATACATACTTTAATTGACAAGGAAGTTTCAGAGACAGTAAATAATAATTATAAACCTTATACAAAGTAATTTGGGTTATACATGAATGTCTCTCTTTGTCAGTCTGTCCATCTACATGCCTAAAAGCTTACTTGATGGAAGGCTTTTACAATGTTCAATGTCCAACATTAAAATTTGAAGGCTTCATTTCATAAGATAAGAAATTGTGCATGCTTTTTATTGTCCAATATTAAAAATTACAATAGTTATGCTCCTTTTTTCTACTAACACTTCAATTACATCATGCCACATTAATATTACAACATTGGCATGTGGGAGTATTCTTTGTTTCAAAGTCTAGTTCCTAATAAGTTTTACTTCATGGCCAAATAACAATAACATTTTGAAGAGTATTTTTATGCCCCCCCTTCGAAGAAGAGGGGGTATATTGCTTTGCTCATGTCGGTTGGTCTGTCGGTCGGTCCGTCCACCAGGTGGTTGTCAGACGATAACTCAATAACGCTTGGGCCTAGGATCATGAAACTTCATAGGTACATTGATCATGACTCGCAGATGACCCCTATTGATTTTGAGGTCACTAGGTCAAAGGTCAAGGTCACGATGACCAGAAATAGTAAAATGGTTTTTGAATGATAACTCAAGAACGCATTCACCTAGGATCATGAAACTTCATGGGTAGATTGATCATGACTTGCAGATGACCCCTATTGATTTTGAGGTCACTAGGTCAAAGGTCAAGGTCACGGTGACCCGAAATAGTAAAATGGTTTCCGGATGATAACTCAAGAACACATACGCCTAGGATCATGAAACTTCATGGGTAGATTGATCATGACTCGCAGATGACCCCTTTAGATTTTGAGGTCACTAGGTCAAAGGTCAAGGTCACGGCCACCCGAAATAGTAAAATGGTTTTCGGATGATAACTCAAGAACGCATACGCCTAGGATCATGAAACTTCATAGGTAGATTGATCATGACTTGCAGATAATACCCCTATTGATTTTGAGGTCACAAGGTCAAAGGTCAAGGTCACGGTGACCCGAAATAGTAAAATGATTTTCGGATGATAACTCAAGAACGCTTTTGCCTAGGATCATGACACTTCATAGGTACATTGATCGTGACCCGCAGATGACCCCTATTGTTTTTCAGGTCACTAGGTCAAAGGTCAAGGTCACTGTGACAAAAATCGTATTCACACAATGGCTGCCACTACAACGGACAGCCCATATGGGGGGCATGCATGTTTTACAAACAGCCCTTGTTTATTCTTTAATGTGCCATGATTGTACTGGTGCGTTTCCAGGTAGAATCTCATTTGAGGGTTACGGTATCTACGGCATATCCAAGCACGGGCTAATTGCTTATGCTGATACGCTGAGGCAGGAGATGAGGAAATGGGACATCAAGGTCTCTCTGATTGAGCCCACTGGATACGCTACTGGTAACTTTATGGCACCCACACAGGCAGTGTCACTGACTTTAAATTTGCTAGTAAAGTTTAGAGAAAAGGCCTCCCATTTAAATATATGTAGGTTTTCAGTTTATTGGCCTGTTCATCTTTAAAAACATTCATAGTTATTTTTATCACATAAAAATATTTAATGTAATTAAACAGTAATCTTTCATGCCTCAAGGTTTAGCAATAAAAAAAAAAGATTAAATATCCAGAGGTTTTAGAGCACATTTGTATGCATCGGTGATACTACTTAAATAATATAACTCTATATTCACCTTCAAATAATTGTTCTTGTTTGTATTTTTTTGGTCAGAAAACACTTCTGATTCATCGATGCGGCTTAAACGGGAGGAAATCTGGGACACAATGGACGAACAGACCAAGGCCACATATGGGCGAGAATATTTAGATGAAATTTACAACAATTTACTTGGAATTTTCAAAATGCTTCCAGATGATTTGACCCCAGTCATTCGTGCCATGAGGAGTGGCCTGCTGTCAAAGCGACCCCGAGAACGCTACCCCTGTGGAGCAGGGGCTGACTTTGTCACCTACATATTTGGATTGCTTCCCATCTGGATATCAGATAAAGTTACCATGTCCATGTCTGCCATGCCTAAAACTGCCAAGCCACGGATACAGATGATTCAGTAGTGCAGAAATCAGTAGTAAAGTTAACTGACTATTTATTCTAAAGATATTGTAGATATTATGCTCTTGCAGAATAACTTTGGCATGCAAACAGTAGCTGCTGTGCCAGTATGTCTGTAGGTCTTTCATTGCATCCGTAATCATACTTTCTTTTCCACAGTACTTCTTAATAATGAGTGGCTTCAAGGACATTTTGTTTTATAGCAACTATTGTGCATTATACTGTAATGTTTTATTCGTTCTATTTAGCTCACCTGAGCTCACCTGAGCACAACATGTGCTTTTGTGATCGCCTTTTGTCCGTCGTCCGTTGTGCATTTTGCGACGTCAACATTTGCCTTGTTAACTCTCTAGACGCCACATTTATTGTCCAATCTTCATGGTCAGAAGATTGGTCTTAATGATATCTTGGATGAGTTTGAAAATGGTTACGTTGGCTTGAAAAACATGGCTGCCAAGGGGCGGGGCATTTTTCCTTATATGGCTATATATGGCTATAGTAAAATCTTGTTAACACTCTACACGCTGCATTTATTGTCTGATCTTTATGAAACTTGGTCAGAAGATTCATCCCAATAATATCTTGGACGAGTTTGAAAATGATGCCGGTTGGTTGAAAAACATGGCCGCCAGGGGGCGGGGCATTTTCCTTATAAGGCTTTAGTAAAACCTTGTTAACACTCTAGAGGCCACATTTATTGTCCAATCTTCATGAAATTTGGTCAGAAGATTTTTCTTATTGATATCTTGGATGAGTTCGAAAATGATTACGTTTGCTTGAAAAACATGGCTGCAAAGGGGCGGGGTATTTTTCCTTATGTGGCTATATATGGCTATAGTAAAATCTTGTTAACACTCTAGAGGCCACATTTATAGTCTGATGGTCATGAAACTCAAGTCAGAAGATTCATCCCAATAATATCTTGGACGAGTTCAAAAATGATGCCGGTTGGTTGAAAAATATGGCCACCACGGGGGCAGGGCATTTTTCCTTACATGGCTATAGTTAAACCTTGTTAACACTAGAGGTCACATATTTTTTTCGATCATCATGAAACTTGGTCAGAAGATTTGTCCCAATGATATCTTGGATGAGTTTGAAAATGGTTTTGGTTGCTTTAAAAACATGGCCACCAGGGGGCGGGGCATTTTTCCTTATATGGCTATATATGGCTATAGTAAAATCTTGTTAATACTTTAGAGGCCACATTTACTGTCCGATCTTCATGAAACTTGGTCAGAAGATTCATCCCGATAATATCTTGGATGAGTTCAAAGATGATGCCGGTTGGTTGAAAAACATGGCTGCCAGGGGGTGGGGCATTTTTCCTTATATGGCTATAGTAAAATCTTGTTAACACGAGGCCACATTTATTTTCCGATCTTCATGAAACTTGGTCAGAACATTTGCCCCAATAATATCTTGTTATCTCAGGTGAGCGACATTGGGCCTTTCAGGCCCTCTTGTTTAAAAATTAGTTCCACCCTTCACATTGCATTTATATTGCTTTACAAAGCACATGACACTATATTTATTCCATAATTTCCGCATATTTCTGTGTTTTGAAAATGAAATTAAGACCATGGCTGAAAACAACTCTAGAACATAAATGACTTTATGAAAATGAACAAAAGAAAAACGTCACACTGCGCATGTGGCTGTAATCAACAATGTTGAATACACACAAACATTTCAGATGGGGTGTTATTTCATAAAGAAATATATAATTATAGAATAAAATTTGTTAAACATTATACAAATGTATAATTTAATATTAATGATTCAATGTGAACAAGGTTAAAGCTAAACCTTTGCTTAATTGTTTAGATATTCATCATTTTTAGCGAGGCTGTTTTCGGAGAAAACCCAAGCTTTTGTCATAGCCAGCTCGTCGTCCGTCGTGCTAAAACTTTAACATTGGCCATAACTTTTTAAATATTCAAGATAGCACCTTGATATTTGGCATGCATGTGTATCTCATGGAGCTGCACATTTTGAGTGGTACAATTTCAAGGTGAACATCATCCTTCAAGGTCTAGGGTCGAAAAAACAAAGTCAAGGGAAGTTATAAGCTTTAAATGGACATAGTTATCTGACCTGCCCACATATATATTTTTGTTAAATAAATCAAAGAGGCGCAGTAGGCGGCATTGTGTTTCTGAGAAACACATTGTGGTAAAAGGTCAAGGTCATTCTTTACGGTCTATGGTAAAAAATACAGATTTAAGGGAAGTAATAAGCTTTAAAAAGGGAGAAAATTATTCAATATTAAACATAGCCACTTTATATATTTGGCATGCATGTGCATCTCATGGAGCTGCACATTTTAAGTGGTGAATCTACAGTCACAGTATAGTGGCTTTAAAATATTTGCTACTAAAAATAGATATTTGTTACAGACAATTATTTTCAAGGGAAGTTATTTATATAATTATAAATCTCATATTATATATTTCCTTACCAAGAATTGAAGTTCTTTTCACAGTTACTGTACAGATTTATTATTTTGATTATTTATAACCCAAATTATTGATTTTTCAAAGTTTTTTTTTAAATGATATAATTATAATTTCTTTGATGTTCACCTGTGGACTTATGTCCATAGATACATGATCAACTCTGGGTTATGATCTCTTTTAAACCACAGGCCTTGGTTGTCAGTGATGTCTGACATGGTCATAATTGACTGTGAGACCCTCCCCCCCCACCCCTCCCCCCCCCGGTTGGATTGGACAAAATTCAAGGGAAGTAATAACCTTTAAAGGGAGATGATTTCTATACCTGCCAAATGATAGACATTTTATTTCAATGCGGCGCAGTAGGGGGCATTGTGTTTCTGACAAACACATCTCTTGTTGGGTCACGAGGTCAAAGGTCAAGGTCACTGTGACCTCTAAAAAAAAAAAAATTATTCTGACAAGCTTTCGCAGCCGAGCGTGGCACCCGTTATGCGGTGCTCTTGTTATAAAGAATTATCAATATCCACTCAATTTTATGCTTCATTCATTTTAATTTCTGTGTTTTTGTGTAACTTGCTTCATTCATTTTAATTTCTGTGCTTTTGTGTAACTTAACACAACCTTTTATGTAGCATATTGAAAGTATGTTTTGCTTAATTAAGTTTTTCAATCCCCCTGTTCAGAGTGGTAGGAAGGATTATAGGAATGTCATGTGTGGATCTTTCTGTCAATCAGTCTGCTGTATACCTCCTATACACTTTTAATGATTTTCATGAAATGTGGCTAGAATGATAAGGTCATTAAAGGCATGAGGTATGCACATTGTCTAAAGGCCAAGGTCATACTTCAAAATAAACAAATAGAGCTCAGATTTACATGTCTGATCTTGCAACCTGTTCCCAAAAGATTTACATAAAACGTGGCCACCATATTTCGGTTCTAAAGACGACGCTCAGACAGCATAAGTCCTGCTCGAGGTCGTCTTTAATATTCAAAAGTTTGAGTATCTCATGTTGTCGATCCATACTGCTTTATCCATTGATAGATTTTCTGGAAACTTTGTGAAAATATTTTTGTCATTGAGATGAAGTGTAGGAGGCATAATCACACAGCCTCATGGTCAAGGTCAAACTTTAATGTAAACAGTGTGAAGCTTTATTGTTTGTCTATTGTCCATTGATGGATTTTATCACATTTGGCCACTATTTTGTAGGTCTTTAGGACAGTAAGGTATGAGTCTGTCACGCTGGAATAAAATTTAAAAAATGTATTGCTGTCTCTTCGACTGTCCAGTAATATTTTTTAAAGAAGTAGACAGCTGTATGTTTTTATGCCCCCCTTCGAAGAAGAGGGGGTATATTGCTTTGCACATGTCGGTCGGTCGGTCTGTCGGTCGGTCCGTCCACCAGGTGGTTTCCAGATGATAACTCAAGAACGCTTAGGCCTAGGATCATGAAACTTCATAGGTACATTGATCATGACTCGCAGATGACCCCTATTGATTTTGAGGTCACTAGGTCAAAGGTCAAAGTCACTGTGACCCGAAATAGTAAAATGGTTTCCGGATGATAATTCAAGAACACTTATGCCTAGGATCATGAAACTTGATAGGTAGATTGATCATGACTCGCAGATGACCCCTATTGATTTTCAGGTCACTAGGTCAAAGGTCAAGGTCACAGTGACCCGAAGTAGTAAAATGGTTTCCGGGTGATAACTCAAGAACGCTTATGCCTAGGATCATGTAACTTGATAGGTATATTGATCATGACTCGCAGATGACCCCTATTGATTTTGAGGTCACTAGGTCAAAGGTCAAGGTCACGGTGACCCGAAATAGTAAAATGGTTTCCGGATGATAAGTCAAGAACGCTTATGCCTAGGATCATGAAACTTCATAGGTACATTGATCATGACTCGCAGATGACCCCTATTGATTTAAAGGTTACTAGGTCAAAGGTCAAGGTCACAGTGACAAAAAACATATTTACAAAATGGCTAATGGCTGTCACTATAACTGAGAGCCCATATGGGGGGCATGCATGTTTTATAAACAGCCCTTGTTAAATAACTTGTTCAAAAACGTTATTATGCTTTCAATTTTTTGTTATGGTATGATACTCTTACAATGTTGATTATTTGTTAATATTTATGTTCATTATAATGTGCATTGTGTAATCCTAGTCTGAATTAGTAAATTTACATGTATGTTAATCTCTTAAAATCCTTTTTTGCATTGTTTGTTTAAAAGCAAGCCACTACTCTTGTTGTATTGTAATATTGTATGTTTGAAACTTCAAACTGCTATATTTGAATAGTGCTGAACAATTATAAATCGATCAATACAAAAGAGCAATACAGAACAACTAAATATCTACTATTGCTTTGTAATGTCATAGTTTTAAGCTTTACTATTTAACTGGATTGTTCAAGTGGTAGTACATGCACATTATTTAGCATTTACATAGTGCTCTGTTAAGGGTCATTGAGTCTGTAAGTGTGTGTTGTACGGAAACAGCTCTTTATTATGTCCCCATGAAGTGATTTAAATGATTTTAATGTGAAAGTGATTGTAATAAAGGCTTGTATTTTCTACTATCTAAAATTGAAGATAATATTGAACCAAACAATTTTGTGCAGAAAATGGCCATTTATCTGATTTTCCACTAAATAATTTCCACTATTGTTCCAAAATAATTTGTGTTTTACTCCTGTGACTGCTTGATTATTTTTCTTTAACTTTCACAGCTAAATGTGTAGGTGATCGTTAAAGGAGGAATTTTACTGCAATCAGTTTTGGCCCTTTTTTCCATTTGAGATTATATGGTGGATTTGTTTATGTCCAAATATAAGATGTGTGCATCAGTGTCTGTGACATATTTTCTATTATGCTAAATTTGTTCTTTGCTTTGGAATTATATTCATATATATGTGTGTTATTTTTTTAAATCAATGCAATTTTTCACTGTGTTCCAGTTAGATATATATCTGTTTTATATTTTTGTCATATTCACTTTTCATTTGGCCATTATTTGCTATGTAGATGTCTCATGTCGTACCTTTTTATGCCCCCGGATCGAATGATCAGGGGTATATTGTTAATATTGTTTTGGCCTGTCTGTCTGTATGTGTCACAAACTTTAGCCTTGGTCATAACATTTGCAATATTGAAGATAGCAACTTGATATTTGGCGTGCATGTGTATCTCATGGAGCTGCACATTTTGAGTGGTGAAAGGTCAAGGTCGTCCATCAAGGTCAAAGGTCACATATATTGCTTCAAAACGGCGCATTAGGGGGCATTGTGTTTCTGACAAACACATCTCTTGTTAATTCCGGATTTACAACAAGTTTTTTTTTTTTTAATTAATACATAATAGGAAGACTATCTATGTTATGAGTATTGGTAATTTATGTAAATATATAGAAACTTATGTTTCAAAATTGCGGGAACATCCTTTATTACCAAACTTGCATGAAGATGCTTGCAGTTAAAATTGTTATGTACATGACAAGTGCTATAAATATTTCTTTAATAATTGTTATATGCTGTGTGTCATTTGGCAATGATTTATTTCTGCTGTTATTTTATAGAGAAATGCATTGTATTGGAAGAACCTAAATATACAACTTAATGAAAAAAGTATAAATGCAGAGGTTTCATTTTTTGTTTCAGTTTCATATTGCATTTGCTTAAGTTGTGTCAAAAACTGTTGCTCTAAAACTGTATTTTCAGAATACCTGTATATATTTCAATGAAATAATGAACTGAGTGTTGGAAATTGTATATGTTATTATGCCCCCCTTCGAAGAAGAGGGGGTATATTGCTTTGCACATGTCGGTCGGTCGGTCTGTCGGTCGGTCCGTCCACCAGGTGGTTTCCGGATGATAACTCAAGAACGCTTGTTTATCAATTGTTTTCACATATTTAATAATGTGTCTCATTGTAACAAGTGCTTATTTGTAAGTTATACTATATGTCCTTAATTATTTTGAATACAGTCTTGATGTTTAATTTATTACTTTAAATCAAAGTGTTGCATTTACAATTTTCTGAGTACATTAAGCACTATTAAGTGTATGTTGGAATCTTCTCCATCTTCTTTGTTCAGAGCCTTTTGTTACTATTCTTACATCTGTCAAGTAACTGTTAAAAACATACCAAAATATGTGATAAAGTCCCTTACAAAAGTTAATATTCAGATTTGACAAACTTCAGATATCTTGAACTCATTTAGAATTCCATACCACTAGATGACAGCAAAGCTAAATAGACCCTTTTAACAATAAGCCAAAATCAATAAAAGCGCAGAGTCTGTTGACTTGCAGAGTTTAGGAATGAGACTGAAAGTGTAGCCATTTCACATCTTACTTCAACCCTTCACTCTTTTGAACATTTGGTGATGTAATGTTTTTGTTCAACACAAGATGACATTTTCAGAATAAGCAGTAATATGTACTTCCCATTTTAAGTGTTAATACATTAAAAAAAATCTTCTTGATTTAAGTACTTGCTTTTATTAAATATTTGCACACATTTATACACTCTTTGTTTAAGCATTTTTATGCCACCCTTCGAAGAAGAGGGGGTATATTGTTTTGCACCTGTCAGTCTGTCTGTATGTATGTATGTCCGTCCACCAGATGGTTTCCGGATGATAACTCAAGAACACTTAGGCCTAGGATCATGAAACTTCATAGGTAGATCGATCATGACTTGCAGATGACCCCTATTGATTATGAGGTCAAAGGTCAAGGTCACGGTGACCCGAAATAGTAAAATGGTTTCCGGATGAAAACTCAAGAACGCATACGCCTAGGATCATGAAACTTCATAGGTAGATTGATCATGACTCGCAGATGACCCCTATTGATTTTGAGGTCACTAGGTCAAAGGTCAAGGTCACGGTGACCCGAAATAGTAAAATGGTTTTCCGATGATAACTCAAGAACGCATACGCCTAGGATCATGAAACTTCATTGGAAGATCGATCATGACTCGCAGATGACCCCTATTGATTTTGAGGTTACTAGGTCAAAGGTCAAGGTCAAAGTGACCCGAAATAGTAAAATGGTTTTCGGATGATAACTCAAGAACGCATACTCCTAGGATAATGAAACTTCATAGGTAGATTGATCATGACTCGCAGATAACCCCTATTGATTTTGATGTCACTAGGTCAAAGGTCAAGGTCACCCAAATAGTAAAATGGTTTTCGGATGATAACTCATAAACCTATGCCTAGGATCATGAAACTTCATGGGTAGATTGATCATGACTCGCAGATGACCCCTATTGATTTTCAGGTCACAAGGTCAAAGGTCAAGGTCACGGTGACCCGAAACAATAAACTTGTTTCCGGATGATAACTCAAGAATGCTTTTGCCTAGGATCATGAAACTTCATTGGTACATTGATCATGACTCGCAGATGACCCCTATTGATTTTCGGGTCACTAGGTCAAAGGTCAAGGTCACAGTGACAAAAAACGTATTCACACAATGGCTGCCACTACAACGGACAGCCCATATGGGGGGCATGCATGTTTTACAAACAGCCCTTGTCATCATGGTCTTTAATCTATCAAGATTTATCAATAATCTTGTTTATTGATAGATCTGTGGTCTAATTGACTGATTTGCTTGATACTTCACATGTGCATTGGCCTTTGACAGTAGATGACCCCTATTGAAATCACTAGGTAAAAGGTAAAGGTCACTATCTTACTAAGTGGTTTCTGATCAATAACTAGTCAACGAATTGACCAATTGTCTTTATACTTCACATGTGCATTAGCCTTGGACAGTAGATGACTCCTATTGAAATTGGGGTCACTAGGTCAAGGTCAATCTCACACTAAGTGTGAAAATCGTTTCCGATCAAAAACACGTCAACTAATTGACCAATTGGCTTGATTCTAAATATGTGCATTGGCCTTGGACCGTAGATGACCCTTATTGAAATTGAGGTCAATGGTCCAGGTCACTATCACACTAAATGTGAAAATAGTTTCCAATCAATAACTCATCAACCAATTGACTGATTGGCTTTATACTTCACATATTGGCCTTGGACAGAAGATGAACCCTATTGAAATTTAGGTCATAAGGTCAAGGTCACTATTACAATAAGTGTGAAAATCGTTTCTGATCAATAACTCGTCAACCAATTGACAGATTGGCATGATACTTCACACTTGACACTTGGACAGTAGATGACCCCTATTTGTATTGATGTCACTAGGTCAAAGATCAAGGTCACTATCACACTAACTGTGGAAGTCGTTTCTGATCAATAACTTGTAAAGCAATTGACTGATTGGCTTAATATTTCACGTGTATTGGCCTTGGACAGTAGATTAATCCTATGGAAATTGGGGTCACTAGGTCAAAGGTCAAGGTCACTATCACACTAAGTGTGAAAATCGTTTCCGATCACTAATTGGTCAACTAATTGACTGATTGGCTTGATACTTTACATGTGCATTGGCCTTAGACAGTAGATGACCCCTTTTGAAATTGAGGTCAAAGGTCATGGTCACTATCACCCTAAGTGAAAATCGTTTCCAAACAATAACTTCTCAACCAATTGACATGGCTTCATACTTCACATTTGCATTGGCCTTGGACAGTAGATGACCCCTATTTGAAATTGATGTCAATAGTTCAAAGGTCAAGGTCACTATCACACTAACTGTGGAAGTTGTTTCTGGTCAATAACTTGTCAACCGATTGACTGATACGCTTAATATTTCACATGTGTATTGGCCTTGGATAGTAGATTTACCTTATTGAAATTGGGGTCACTACGACAAAGGTCAAGGTCACTATCATACTAAGTGTGAAAATCGTTTCCGAACAATAACGGGTCAACAAATTGACTGATTGGCTTGATTCTTTACATGTGCATTGGCCTTGTATAGTAGATGACCTGTATCTAAATTGGGATCACTAGGTAAAAGGTCAAGGTCACTATTACACTAAGTGTGAAAATTGTTTCCAATCAATAACTCGTCAACGAATTGACTGATTGGCTTGATACTTCACATGTGCATTGGCCTTGGACAGTAGATGACCCCTATTGAAATTTAGGTCAAAGGTAAAGGTCACTATCACACTAAGTGGTTTCCAATCAATAACTGGTCAACCAATGGACCGATTGGCTTGATACTTCACATTTGCATTGGCCTTAGACAGTAAATGACCCCTGTCAAAATTGAGGTCACTAGGTCAAAGGTCAAGGTCACTATCACAATAAGTTTGAGAATCGTTTCTGATCAATAAATTGTCAACCTATGGACCGATTGGCTTGATACTTCACGTGTGCATTAGCCTCAGGCAGTAGATGACCCCTGAAATTGGGGTTACTAGTTAAAGCCCTGTTGGGGGGGGCATATATCTCCAACTGAGGAACACTTGTTGCCCCTGTGTTGAGCACAAACCCATAATATTGTTTTGATCAGATACTGTGCGAAAAATGACTCAATAACAACTAGGGCTGTAACGATTCATTCGAATATTCGAATTACTCGAATATGGCTGCGGACGAATCGTATTCGTTATTCGCCACCTCCCAACCGAATATTTGACGAATGCAAACAACGTGGTCTCGAGTCTGAAAGTTTAATCATCTTATCTTACCTTACAAATGAAGGTTCATACAATTAACACCTATATTTAAATGTTCTTCTCCTTATTCCGGCGTTTTCATCATGTTTACTCCACCCACTATGTTACACAGTGAGATTATCAACAAAAATGGCGGGCACCGGTTATTAAAATATTTACGACATTGAATTGAAAAATCTTTCGATGGTTGTTTAATGTTTATTCAGGTAAATACGAGTGATTTGATGCTCAAACATACACACAAAGGATTAGCAGATGGAATTTATTTTTTGTCTATCTTTAGGACATTGATTGTGCAACTTATCAACAAACATGGAACCTAGCATGTCAAGTTCCTTAATTGTTCTACTCAAGGATTTTATTGGTACTAGTAATGATGTTTTTTTTTAAACTGTGTTAAAAGTTTAGACAGTTCTAGTCAGTGTTTTGTTATTTCAAAGTGTTATATTTCATATTTTCAGTATACAATGATAATCAATTAATCAAATTGACAAATACTCATAGTTTCATACTATATAAATTAATGTCATGTCAAGTTGTCAGTATTACTTTCGTTCATTGAAATTTATATTTGCTAATAAATATTCGAATTCGCCACCCTGTATTCGTGATACGTATCGTATTCGTCACCTAGTGTATTCGTTACAGCCCTAACAAGGTGTCATGAACAACAGGTTGCAGATGTCTGGTCATTTCAAAACAATTAAGGATATATTTATGATCCATGTCTTCTCTTGGTAGTAGTATTGCGTATTAATGTCTAAGACTAATTGTATGCCAATTACTCAAATTTAAAATAATATTTCCAAACAGTTATTCAGGAAATGAAAACTTTATATATATGTGCCAGTTTCATCTTTATAAATAAATTAATACCTGGCTTTTGTTTCAACCGACAATCGTTCATGTGTTTGCCTTATATTGACTCGAGTTGAAATTAATTCCTATGACAGAGATTTTATCCTACATAATAATTCCTAAATAATATTGGCACCCGGACATGGGTTCTTACATTATTGCTATCCTGGTCATTATAATAACATTTATCCAAATTTATTTTATAAGAATGAATATCTGGTCTGTCAATATAATGTTGGAACAATTGTCTTGGTTGTCGAAATAACAGGAACAAATGTCCGCGTTGTCAAAACAAAGTGGGAACAAATGTCCCCCATGTCAAAATTAGCATAGGAACAATTGTTTGTGGGAACCAATGACCGGAGATCTAATATAAGACTTAATGCCTGTACATGTTAAATATTTGTTAAAATTTAATGCTAAACATTATACGTTTTAGCGGGTACAGGTACAATAACATTCTGTCAATCCGTAGTCCATTAAATTGTGTATGTAAGTGTATGGAACAACATCATAAAAACGAGCATTTTCATTTATCAAAATGGAGTTAAATAATGTTTCTGCCAAATACAAACAATAGAGATTTATGATTAAAATATATATTTCTGACTCATAATCACGTATAAATATATATAAATATGCGGCTAAAGTATATCTTCAGACCACCTTTACTCTGATGTTAATGGGTAACTTGTATATTTATAAAGATGAAATAAAATTTATAAGTAGACAATAATTGTGCTAAATTTTTATGATGTTTAATTATTATGAAGGTTTTATACTGTTTATTTTATAATAACTTATCAATTTATTTACTAAACACATGCCTGTATGAATATGTTTAACATTATTGTAACCAGTGTTAGTGCTCATGAAAATCCCGAATGTGAATAATAACAATCAACTGGTATATAATCATAGATATTTCCTGTCACTAACACGTTCTTCTTTTCTCTGAAAATTTTCCCATCCTGTATACAGTATATAATATCTAAAAATAGCAACAGTGGTATTATTGTGAAACTAATCTCTTGTAAAGTGTAAACATATTTCAGTTAAGACCAAAGAAGCATCACACAATGTTTGGCCTCATTCTTTTAAAGGTTTATCATTGCCAATTAACTCAAGTTTAGTTTTGTTGCAACTTTTGTTTTGGGTGATAATTTTCAAATGTATTAAGCTTGTTATTGTGTTTAGAAATCACTTGCTATAATCTTTTATTTAAAGATCTGGTTATTATGGCTTAAGTAATTCTCAATACTTGCTTGTTGAGATTGTAATTTTATAATGAATAGATGCTTAAATGATTTACTCTTGATTTAAATAGTTGAAGGTCAGTTCTTATGCTTTTTGTGTATTGTGCTTATAAAATTAAAAAAATAAAGTGCTGAAACTCTTTTTCTTTTTTAGCTCTCCTGAGCACATCATGCTCATGGTGAGCTTTTGTGATCACCTTTTGTCCGTCATGCGTCGTCTGTCGTCAACATTTTACCTTGTGAACACTCCAGAGGCCACATTTATTGTCTGATCTTCATGAAACTTGGTCAGAATATTTGTCCTATTGATACCTCGACTGAGTTCGAAACTGGGTCATGCTGGGTCAAAAACTAGGTCAAAAAAAAGAAATACATTGTGAACACTGTAGAAGTCACATTTGATGCCCAATCTTCATGTAACTTTGTCAAAATGTTTGTCTAAATGATATGTTGATTGAGTTCAAAAATGGTTCCGGTCCATTGAAAAACATGGCCGCCAGGGGGCGGGGCAGTATTCCTTATATGGCTATAGAGAAACCTTGTGAACACTCTAGAAGTCACAATTATTGCCCAATCATCATGAAACTTGGTCAAAACATTGGTTTCATTGATATCTCGGACGAGTTCGAAAATGGTCCAGATCGGTGAAAAAAACATGGCCGTCAGGGGGCGAGTAGTTTTCTCTATATGTATATAGTGAACATATGTGAACACTCTAGAAGTCACATTTTTGGTCCAATCTTCATGAAATTTGGTCAGAACATGTGTTTTCTGGATATGACGGTTGAGTTCGAAAATGGTTCGGATCGGTAAAAAAACATGGCCGCCAGAGGGGGGGGGGTCATTTTCCTTATATTTATATAGTAAAAAATCTTGTGAACACTCTAGAAGTCACATTATTTACCTAATCATCATAAAATAATTTCTAAACATCGATTTTATAGATATCTCAGACGAGTTCGAAAATGGTCATGATGGGTGGGGCAGTTTTCTCTATATGTATATAGTGAAAACATGTGAACAGTCTATAAGACACATTTTTTGCCCAATCTGCATGAAATATTTGGTCAGAACATTTGTTTCCTGTGTAGTAAATTTTGGTTTTATTATGTCATTATTATGTTACATTAACTGTATTATGTAATTTTTCTTAACACAGAATTTTTATAATTAACATAACTGTTTTAGTCGTTAACACTTATGATATCAACTAAGAGATAGCTGAAAGAAAGACAACATGTACATAATTTTGCAGTATTTATCGCCCTTGTTTAACCTGGTTCAGTTATCTACTTTTAGTTCTGCTCTGGAATTTGGGAAGATATTGATCATTGATAAATGGACTGTTCTGAGGGAAAATAGACTCTTCTGCCAGTGCTCTCAGAACTGTATAAAATAAGCTGTTTTGGCTGATTTAATCACCTCTTGATGCTTTCTTGAAAAGGTAACAGCGCTTGAAAAAGGTTGGAATTTGAAATAATTAAACTCTAATTTATTGTAACACCAGCATCCACAGGTGATTAGCGTGTTGCTATGATATTAATCAGTGAAACATCATTTTGAATGATAAATAATCATATTATAACGAAAAATCAACTTTTCTGGATAATAAATTCACTATCAAATATATATATAACAAGGTATTCAACTCGAATTCACCCGAAAACAGGGTGCATCGCTTTGAACAGCCATTACTTCATCAATTTTCGAGCAGTCTTATTCAACGCAGAAATGAATTTCCTTTCTGGAAATGTATATATCTTGTTATATTTCTTCACATGCTGGGTCAAATTTTAAGAAATAAAACGATACACAATTCGCTTGACCTACATGAAGGCGATCAGACAGTATTCATGAATGAAATCTCCAGTTGTAAAGACACACCTTCGCATTGGACCAATGAAATAAACTCGTATGTTTAAAATGTTAGTTAGTTGAAATGTATGTTAACAAAGGTTTGAAACGGCGCTGGACAGTTAGTTTTGATGCATAATGCAACGGCAAGCACGGTAAGAATGTTTTTTTTATACGATTTATTAGCTCATCTCTTTTTTGAAAAAAAATTATGAGCTATTGTCATCACCTTGGCGTTGGTGTCGGCGTCCGGTTAAGTTTTGCGTTTAGGTCCACTTTTCTCATAAAGTATCAATGCTATTGCATTCAAACTTTGTACACTTACTTACTATCATGAGGGGACTGGGCAGGCAAAGTTAGATAACTCTGGCTTGCATTTTGACAGAATTATGTGCCCTTTTTATACTTAGAAAATTGAAAATTTTCGTTAAGTTTTGTGTTTAGGTCCATTTTATTCCTTAAGTATCAAAGCTATTGCTTTCATACTTGCAACACTTACTAACTATCATAGGACTGTGCAGGCAAAGTTATGTAACTCTGACTGGCATTTTGACAGAATTATGTGCCCTTTTTATACTTAGAAAATTGAAAATTTGGTTAAGTTTTGTGTTTAGGTCCACTTTTTTCCTAAAGTATCAAAGCTATTGCTTTCATACTTGCAACACTTACTAACTATCGTAAGGGGACTGTGCAGGTAAAGTTATGTAACTCTGAGTGGCATTTAGACGGAATTATGGGCCCTTTATACTTGAAAATTTGGTTAAGTTTTATGTTTTGGTCAACTTTACCCCTAAAGTATCATAGATATTGCTTTTATACTTGGAACACTCGCAAACTATCTTAAGGGGACAGTAAAGGACAAGTTGCATAACTCTGGTTGTTATTTTTACGGAATTATGGGCCTTTTTTTACTTAGTTACTTTAAATATATGGTTACATTTTGTGTTTAGATCCACTTTACTTCTAAAGTATCAAGGCTATTGCTTTTAAACTTCAAATACTTTCATGCTATCATGAGGGTACTGTACCTGGCAAGTTGAATTTTACTTTGACCTTTGAATGACCTTGACTCTCCGGGTCAAATTATTAAATTTTGCTAAAATTGCCATAAAGTCTTTATTTATGATTAGATTCGATTGATACTTTGACAAAACAACTCTTACCTAACATACCACAATAGACTCCACCCAAACCATCCCCCTAGCCCCCCCGAATCCCCCCTTAATCCCACTGATTATTATTTTTTTAAATTAAAGATCATCTAATAAATGACCACCACACCCTCACACTATACCCCACCCCGCGTCCCAAAAAAATCATTTTTATGCCCCCGGTAGGGTGGCATATAGCAGTTGAACTGTCCGTCAGTATGTCAGTCAGTCTGTCTGTCCGTCCGAAAAAACTTTAACATTGGCCATAACTTTTTCACTTTTGAAGATAGCAACTTGATATTTGGCATGCATGTGTATTTCATGTAGCTGCACATTTTGAGTGGTGAAAGGTCAAGGTCATCCTTCAAGGTCAAATGTCAAATTTATGGTGTCTGTCCGTCCGAAAACTTTAACATTGGCCATAACTTTTTTCAATATTGAAGATAGCAACTTGTTATTTGGCATGCATGTGTATCTCATGAAGCTGAACATATTGAGTGATGAAAGGTGAAGGTCAAGGTCATTCTTCAATGTCAAATGTCAAATATATGGCGTCTGTCCGTCCGAAAACTTTAACATTGGCCATAACTTTTTTAATATTGACGATAGCAACTTGATATTTGGCATGCATTTGTATCTCATGAAGCTGCACATTTTGAGTGGTGAAAGTTCAAGGTCATCCGTCAAGGTCATCCTTCAAGGTCAAAGGTCAAAAAAAAATATTTCAAAGCGGCGTTCTCATGAAGCTGCACATTTTGAGTGGTGGAAGTTCAAAGTCAAGGTCATCCTTCAAGATCAAAAGTAAAAAATTAAAAAAAAGCGGCACAATAGGGGGCATTGTGTTTCTGACAAACACATCTCTTGTTTTTTTCAAACACGGTTAAAAAACACTAATATTTATTTTTATTATTTTACTTTTGAAATGCCGTACAACCATCCCACCCAAGAATCCCACACACCCCCCCCCCCCCTAAAAAAAAAAAAAAAAAAATGCATTTTTGGAAGATAATGTTATAAATGACCACACCCCCACACTATACACCCCTCTCCACTCCACCCCTCCCTCCTTTGTGATTGAAATTGAGATAGGTCCCTACACCTTTAAAAAGAAAAATAGATGAGCGGTCTGCACCCGCAAGGCGGAGCTCTGGTTGAATTATGGTATTGAGGTCCGTGAACTCGTACATTTTTTGTTTAGATCCACTTTACTAAAGTATCAAGGCTATTTTTTTAAACTTCAAATACTTTCATGCTATCATGAGGGTACTGTACCTGGCAAGTTGAATTTTACCTTGACCATTGAATGACCTTGACTCTCAAGGTCAAATTATTAAATTTTGCTAAAATTGCGATAACGTCTTTATTTATGATTAGATTTGATTGATACTTTGACAAAACAACTCTTACCAAACATACCACAATAGACTCCACCAAAACCATCCCCCCCCCCCCCCCCCGAATCCCCCCCCCCCCCCCGAATCCCCCCCCCCCCCCCCCGAATCCCCCCTTAATCCCACCCATTATTTTTTTTTAATTAAAGATCATCTTATAAATGAGCACCACACCCTCACACTATACCCCACCCCCCACCCCAAAAAAATCATTTTTATGCCCCCGGTAGGGTAGCATATAGCAGTTGAACTGTCCGTCAGTATGTCAGTCAGTCTGTCTGTCCGCCCGAAAAAAACTTTAACATTGGCCATAACTTTTTCACTTTTGAAGATAGCAACTTGATATTTGGCATGCATGTGTATCTCATGGAGCTACACATTTTGAGTGGTGAAAGGTCAAGGTCATCCTTCAAGGTCAAATGTCAAATTTATGGTGTCTGTCCGTCCGAAAACTTTAACATTGGCCATAACTTTTTCAATATTGAAGATAGCAACTTGATATTTGACATGCATGTGCATCTCATGGAGCTGAACATTTTGAGTGTTGAAAGGTGAAGGTCAAGATCATCCTTCAAGGTCAAATGTCAAATATATGGCGTCTGTCCGTCCGAAAACTTTAACATTGGCCATAACTTTTTTAATATTGAAGATAGCAACTTGATATTTGGCATGCATGTGTATCTCATGGAGCTGAACATTTTGAGTGGTGAAAGGTGAAGGTCAAGGTCATCCACCAAGGTCAAATGTCAAATATATGGCGTCTGTCCGTCCGAAAACTTTAACATTGGCCATAACTTTTTTAATATTGAAGATAGCAACTTGATATTTAGCATGCATGTGTATCTCATGAAGCTGCACATTTTGAGTGGTGAAAGTTCAAGGTCAAGGTCATCCATCAAGGTCGTCCTTCAAGGTCAAAGGTAAAAAAAAAGTAAAAAATAAAAAAAAGCGGCGCAATAGGGGGCATTGTGTTTCTGACAAACACATCTCTTGTTTTTTTCAAACATGGTTAAAAAACACTAACATTTATTTTTATTATTTTATTTTTGAAATACCGTACAACCATCTCACCAAAGAATCCCCCCCCCCACACAAATAAAATTTTTTTTTTTGCATTTTTTTTGCATTTTTGGAAGATAATGTAATAAATGACCACACCCCCACACTATACACCCCTCTCCAATTCACCCCTCCCTCCTTTGTGATTGAAATTGAGAAAGGTCCCTACACCTTTAAAAAGAAAAATAGATGAGGGGTCTGCACCCACAAGGCGGAGCTCTGGTTGAATTATGGTATTGAGGTCCGTGAACTTTGCAGGGAAAATGCCCTTTACTCTGTGAAGATTTCAGTCAGAAATCCTGTAATCAGGGTCAAGTTATGAAAGTAGATTTAAATATGTTTTATGATGCACATTAGTTTATATCTCATGTATGTTGGTAAATATGTAAGTTGTCTTTAATTATATTGATGTGCTATACCAGAGACCCTTAGATAATGATCAAAGGGGATTCAGGGACACCTATACAGAAATAGTTCCACCAGTTTAAGAGGTAGACGGTTACAACATGTGTGAAATAGTAGGGGGTAAAGGTGTTGTAAAATGCTGTGAGTGACAGTTGAATTTGCAGATGATATGAATATGACCAATGACTGAAAGATGCTTATTAAGACAATTAGATTTGATTGGAAGAAAAGAACTAGGGGTGTGTCAGAATGCTGTGAGAAGGGAGTTAGGGATGGAGATGATAGTCAGTGAGGGTTAAGGAAGGTTGAAAATAGGATGACTAAAAGCGAGTAGCAACTATTAGAATTTAAGTAATGTGGACATGTTGAGTAGAATGAAAATAAAATGTAGAAATAGAACTTGAGATTAATTATTCTTACACCCACTTGAACAATAGTGAAAATAGCGTCCTGTGACATAATGGTGGAGAACACGGGTATCGTTTCGATGGTGAAGTGGGTAGAATTTCGAAGTATTAATTAATCAAGACTGGATTATTTGTACAATTGGAAACTTAGATTTCAAAATGTCTCGAGGAAATATGAATGATAATGTTCCTAAATTTGAAATTGGCGAAAGTGCCAAATTTTACATACAACAACTAGAAGCGTTAGCAAAAATGAATAAGTGGAATGACGAACAAAAATGTGTACACATGTGCATGTCCATGCCTAAAGATGCTGAAAATTGGTACTTGAACTTATCCGAGGAGACTTAAAATGATTATGAACAAATTAAACAGGCATTTTTAACAAGATTTGACACAAGTGCCAACAGGACAAAGACATTTGAGAAATTTGTTGGATTGACACAAGGGTGTCAAAATGTTGAACAATGCATAGAAGAAGTGCAAACGTGTGGGCGCACATTAGGGAAGACAGACACTGAAATCATGGACCAGGCGATTCATGGTCTGGACAAACAAATCAAGAGCCATGTGTTGATGAAGGAGCCAAAATCAATGGATGAGCTTATTAACATTGCGAAGATGGCAGAGAGTGCGCACTCTGGAGACAAACGGGAGACAAGCCAGGATCACCAAATTAAGACTCAAAACAAACTTAGTTATAGTGACAGACAATATGATGGAAATAATTCTAGGAGGAATTTTGATTACCAGAATGATAGAGAGTCCATGCAGAATTTGTGGTAAGTACAATCATGTTACCTCTGATTGTTATTATAAGAATGCAAGAAATTCAAGATACGCAAACAAGGGTAGAGTTGGCCGAGGGTCGTTTGGTAGAGGATCATATGGTAGAGGCAAGAGGCATTCTGAGTATAATAGATAGGGGTACGGGCCTGTCCCGCAAAAACAGGGGGATGGGCAAAACATGGGTAAAGATAAAAATGTTAAAAATGGGAAAACTTATCAACTGGGAAAGGAAAATAATTTGGTGGATATTAGGCTTGGGAAGTTTTCTACTGCTGCAATGATAGACAGTGGGGCATCTATGTCATGGATTACATATGACCTATTTAAGAAGAGTGGGTTATGTAAGGAAATCAATTTAGAAGCATCAAGTATACCTTTTGCACAGACTGTTGATGGAAAAAAAATGAAAATTATGGGCAAAGTTGTACTTCCTATGGATGTTAGTAGGTTAACATTGACACAAGAATTTCAAGTGTTCAAGAAATTGAATACTCCTATTCACTCCCCTAAAGTCAACAACAAATCTGTAATCATCAACTTCCTTTTTCTTAACAAGGACAACTGGACTTTGCCATAAGGTAGTAGACTTACTAATGATCCATGCTTTTCATACTCTTCTGTCATTTGCTCAACTTTAAGTCTTTGCTCAGGTGTATACCTATATGGACGTCTACGGACAGGTTGTGCATCACCCGTGTCAATTTTGTGGGGAAACAATGTAGTGTGTCCAAGTTCTGATGTGTCAGTGGCAAAAACATCTCGGTTCTTACCCAAAAACACCATTAATTTGACCTTTTGATCCTCACTTAAATTTGCATTTGTCACGTCCATACCTATCGACCTAGCAATTTCAGTGTATTCCTCATCAGACTTACTACACTCTTCTGTCTTACTGCTATCACACCTTTCATCCATTTCTCTCACAATATGGTCAGGAGGTATACTCTCTACCCTAGCTGCAGGCTCATTTTTATTTAAATGAACCCACTCATCTGTTGGATTCATGATCTGCATGCAACTATTGTCTACCCTAACGATTGCCCTAGCTCCTATAACATGACTTTTGTTCGGAAGAGTTCTGATTGGTTCAATCATTGACAAGCCACCACTATTTTGCCCTTTAACTTTTACCTTGGCTACGACTACAGATTGGGGTGGAATACTTATTCTGTTTACTAATCGTGCCAGACTAGACTTGCGAGGGAAGGAAAACATCTGTGTAGTAACTAGACCCTTCAGTATCTGAAGTATACCATTCCCAAAGTCTATTGATGCCTTCTGCTCCATTAAGAAGTCATTCCCTAAAATGGAGTATTTATGGAGTATAAACTACAAATACGCACTTGTTTATGTTGATGACTGTTTGATTTACAGTCATGACTTTAACGAGCACTTACGACACCTGTCTGAAGTTTTTGACAGATTTCGTCAAGCAAATTTGCGTCTGAAGCCCAGCAAGTGTACCTTTGCAGCAAAAGAAGTAAAATTCTTAGGGCACGTTTTCAATGAACAAGGGTTAAGTGTAGATCCTGAGAAGGTATCGGCAGTCAAAAATTATCCTCGTCCCAAGAATCAAACTCAAGTAAGGTCATATTAAGGTTTGGCAAATTACTACCGAAAGTTAATCAAAAAGTTTGCGCATGTAGCTAAGCCTTTGAACGATCTGTTACGCAAGGATGTTGTGTTTGAGTGAACAGAATCATGTGATAAAGCATTCAAAATGCTAAATCATACCTTGACTGAAGCACCGATATTAGTGTTCCCAGATTTTGAGAAAGAATTCATCCTGTACACGGATGCTAGTCAGCAAGCAATTTCGTATATTTTGAGTCAGAAGGCTGAGCAAGGTAGAGAAAGAGTGATAGCGTTTGGAGGGCGTGCTTTGAGACCGGCAGAGAGAAACTGGGGAATTAGTGAACTAGAAGGGATTAGACACTATCATGTGAACGTTAGTAGCAGAAAGTTTACAGTAGTTACGGACCATGTAGCGTTGAGTACACTAAAAGAAAACAAGATGAATGGTAGATTAGGTAGATGGGCCGTGTTTCTACAGGGTTATCAGTATGAGGTAGTATACAAGGCAGGTAAGCTGCATTCAAATGCAGATTCATTGTCAAGAAGAGAGTACAAGTCCGAACCCTCAGTTGAGACTGATATGGATGATTTACCCATTGACCCCCAAGTATGTTCAGTTATGTCAGAACCATCGGTTGTGATGGAATACACTTTAGAGTACACAGAAAATGAGACACCTGTAGTTAACTCGTTGTCAGGTAGGGGTGAAAATGATAAGTTGTCTGAGATGATATGTGCTATGGAAGCCTATGAACAATTAGATCCTGCTAGGAATATAAATGATGTATGTAATTTGATCCTGAAAAGTTAAGGGAAGCACAAATGTCTGATTAGGAATTGGCTCCAATGTTTGAGTATAAGGAACAGGGAATCTTACCGGAGGACCGAAATAGGGCAAATACAATCATGCATGAGGCACAATATTATGAGGTTGATGACGGTATTTTATATCATTTGTATCAGCCTAGGTCGAAAAGTCACAGATGGAATGACGTTAAGAAGCAGTTAGAAGTTCCCTTTAAATTTAAGGATGCTGTCCTGAAATCATATCAGGATGCATTGAGTGGTGGTCACTATGATATTGAAAAGACCTATGACGCTATAAGAACTAAGTTCTTTTGGCCGTCAATGTACAAGGATATCAAGATTTATTGTCAGTCTTGTGAGCCATGTTAAGAAACAAAAAGGTACATTCATCATAAAAAGGCATTACTTCAGCCTTTACCAGTAGGGGACATTCTTTCCAGAATTCATGTCGACATATTAGGCCCATTACCTCGTACAGATGATGGTTATCGTTATGTGTTGTTGGTAGTAGACTCATTTTCAAAATGGTGTGAAGCTTTACCGTTAGTTACGATGGAGAGGTAGCATGAAAGTTGTACGATGAGATAATATGTAGGTACGGTTGTCCTGTATCCATATTGACTGATAGGGGTGCCAACTTTATGTCAAACTTGATGAAGGAATTGTGGAATATCTTCAAAATCAGTAAAATCAATACAAGCAGTTATCATCCTGCTACAAATGATGCAGCCGAGCGGATGAACAGTGTCATTTTGCAAAAATTGAGAATCTTCTGTAACAACAAGCAAACCAATTGGGCTCAATTGTTACCCAGTATCATGCTTAGCTACCGTGTCAGCCCGAATGATTCTACTGGTTACTGTCCTTACTATGTCATGTTTGGCCGCGAGCGTCGGATGCCACTTGACACCGCATTGATTCCGACAGCTACAGCTGGTACTAGTCAAGAAGAGCATTTAAGGCGTATCATAGAGAATCAAACAGTATGTAGGGAGTTGGTTAAAGAGAATATTGCAAAAGCCCAACAAACGTACAAGAAAACCTTTTTCAGGAATGCCGAAACGCCCAATTATCAAGTACGTGACAATGTTTGATTATATTCAATCCTAGAACTGAACCAGGGTTATCTCCCAAACTCACGAAAAGATGCATTGGTCCATTTTACGTGTCAGAGAAGTTAGGTCAGGTCAACTACAGGCTCCTAGATTTAAAACTCACAAAGCCATTAAGAATGTATTACATGCAAACAGGTTAAAGCGATGATACTATAATCCCAATCTGAGACCTACAAACGTTCCTGCAGCATTAGTTAATAGACATGTTGTTGAGTTGCAGTTTGAGAGAAATGATGGTGAATGTGAGCAAGATGAAGTTCCAAGTAGCTCAGAGGGCAGAAACAGTATAAAACCTGTAGAGCATAGTGTAGATATTGAAGGGTTGGAGTTAGAGAAAGTAGTAGAGGCGGCGCATTATAGAGGGCGCATAGTTTACAAGGCGAGGTACAGAGATGAGAATGGAAAAAGTAGGACAATATGGGTAGGGGGTGACGATTTACCTAAAGATGTGAAAAAGGATTTTCACATAAAGTACACCTTCAAAGGTAGGGTCCGTAAGCGACCACAGGTATAGCCAGACAGATAAGGCGGCTGGATATAAAGTTGTAAATAGTCAGTTGTTTTCGTGTTATGTGTTATTGAAGGGTATGTTATCAGTAGTAGAATAGTATTGGGCAACACATATAGTATAAGACATATAGATAAGTTGTCACGCTGAGGTAGGCGACAAACAGAAACATAGTAGCCTTCCACTGCAATAACGTATAGAAGGGTGTTAATATGGGAGGCGGAAAACTACAACGGGCGAGGCATGATCAGGGGTGATAACCCCAAAAAAAGGGTTAGGGTAAGGGTTAGGATTAGGGGTCGGGTTAGGGTTAGGGTTGGGTTTAGGCTAACCCAAACCCTAACCCGATCCCTAACACTAACCCAAACCCTAACCCTCTAACCCCCCCTTGCGCAATACCATACCATGCCTCGCCCGTTGTAGTTTTCCGCCTCCCGTGTTAAATGGTCAAGTTGGCACATAATCATTGAAATGTATCTGTATCCTATATTTTAAATTGACGTCTCCGGAGCAGCTTTTGATTCATTATAGGGGGTGGGAAAAGATGCATCCATTTACAATTACTTATATTCCACCTTATTATTTTCAACTTTATTTTCTATGTTATGAGCGTTAATGTGGGATTCAAGTAATTATAGCACATCTACAAAAAGTTTAAGAATGCATATTATAAACTGTTCAATAAGTGATCGATCACAAGGGTATAGCACATGTAAAGTAATGTATCCATGTGCTTGGTAGAACATAATAATATTGGCATTAGTGCAAGTCGCAGGTTTTAGCGGCAATTACTTTATATTAATGTTCTAAAATAAAATTTGTAGATTTATTCTTGAGTAAATGGGCTGTGCTAAGGATTAATCAGAAATATGTATAAATATGTAATAAAAAGGAACTGTTTCTATGACAAAATCATTAAATGTGTTCTTGTCTCGATGAAGTGATCAATGAAGCGATTTCTGGGTTTGTAAATAGATACATGTATATAATGAGCATTCTTAGAATAACAAAAGGAATAATATGGTTGTACTTAAATATAAAAAAAAAAAAAAAAAAAAAACAACATATTATTATGAACAATACATGTATGACATGAAATAAGAAATGACAGTGAAAAACACAAAAATCTGAAGATGCAGAGACTGTGTTTTATAAAGATAGACATATATACAGAGCATGGAATTTATTCAATCACATCACAAACTGTTATTTAGATATTGAGATTATGATTAATCATGATGTGAAACAAATCGTGACAATGTAAGAACTAAATGCAAAAATATTGGTGAAAAAGTGACAAACATTAAAAATGTGCTGTTTATAAAGTTTGAACTTTGTTGAGTGTGTATACATGAACTAAATAAATACTAAGTCTTAATTAAAGTTGCACGGAATATATGAAACTGATTCTGTATTTTGCAATATATAATGATTATAGTATGATAATGGATAAGTAAGACTTTAACACGCAATCTAAACTGTTATTGACATTGATAATATTGATATATTTTGAGTATTTTGGCATGATATTTTTTGTGTTTGTTTTTTTTGCATGATATGCTGTTGTCCACATTGCTCTTGTTTATTCATTGTGCATTGATATTGTTAATTTGCGGAGCAAATTTAGTGAGAGAGGGAGAATGTGCAACCAGGGTCAAGTTATGCAAGTATGTTTACTTTAATATGTTTTATGATGCACATTAGTTTATATCTCATGTATGTTGGTAAATATGTAAGTTGTCTTTAATTATATTGATGTGCTATGCCAGAGACCCTTAGATAATGATCAAAGGGGATTCAGGGACACCTATAGAGAAATAGTTCCACCAGGTTAAGAGGTAGACGGTTACAACATGTGTGAAATAGTAGGGGGTAAAGGTGTTGTAAAATGCTGTGAGTGACAGTTGGATTTGCAGATGATATGAATATGACCAATGACTGAAATATGCTTATTAAGACAATTAGATTTGATTGGAAGAAAAAAACTAGGGGTGTGTCAGAATGCTGGAGGAGGAGGAGCAGTAACAGCAGTAGCAGTAGCGATAGTAGTAGTAGTAGTAATAGTAGTAGAAGAAGTAGTAGTAGTAGTAGTAGTAGTAGCAGCAGCAGAAGCAGCAACAACAGGAGCAGCAGTAGTAGTAGTAGTAGTAATAGTGGTAGTAGTAGAAGTAGTAGTAGTAGTAGTAGTAGTAGTAGTAGTAGTAGTAGTAGTAGTAGAAGTAGTAGTAGTAGTAGTTGTAGTAGTAGAAGTAGTAGTAGTAGTAGTAGTTGTAGTAGAGGTAGTAGTAGTAGTAGTAACAGCAGCAGCAACAACAGCAGCAGCAGTATTAGTTGTAGTAGTAGTAGTAGTAGTAGTAGTAGTAGTAGTCGTAGTAGTAGTAGTAGTAATAGTAGTAGTAGTATGTTTTGTTATATCAGAACTTGCCTTTAGGACGTTTTCAAATGTTCCCTCCATATAATCCGCGTCTGTGATTGGCCGATTATCTTATGCGCACAATATAGCGATTGTGTTTTCAAGTCTCAAAAAAAAAGAGACGGGAAAACAGAACTTGTGTTTTCCGCTCCAAAAAAAAAGACGTGAAAACAGAACTTTTGTTTTCCCGTCGCCAAAAAAAAAAATAACTCCTGAAAACAGACTTATTTTGTGTTTCCCCGAGTTAATTTTTTTTTGGCGACGGGAAAACATAACTTGTGTTTTCCCGACTTTTTTTTGGAGCGGTGATGTCACCTTAGTGCCACCGTACATATAGCATGTGTTCCATAATCAAATGAATAGTTAAAGGGACATCACTGTATTATACTTAACTATTATATGTAAGATTTGTCTTTATATATGAATATGCTATACAGTTTGTTGTACACTTGCAGCTTAGACCAAACAGAATAAACATGTATATAGCCGCATACGCCTTGAGTTGTATAAATTACACCGGCAAGACTACAACCAGGTGTCAGAAGTTAAAAAACTTCAGATACAAACAATGGAATTTTGATTTTAATACAATCATATATTTCCAGGATTTTATTCATTTTTGCTAATTGTGACATTCTGCTCATTTTAAACAGATGGAAAGCGGACACAATATAGGTCAAACTCCGAGGATGGACTGGGACAATGCGGACTTACACCAAGCATTTAAATCGTTCAAATCGCACTGTGATTTCATGTTCAAAGGTCCATTAAAAGGAAAAGACGAAGAAACCAAATGTAATTATCTAATGTTATGGGTTGGCGAAAAAGGGCGTTCAATTTATAGTACATGGACATTAACTAATGACCAGAAGAAAGACTTGCAGCATCATTTTGATCAATTTGAACAATATTGCAAACCCAAATCTAACAAAATTTACTCAAGATATGTTTTCAAGACCAGAATACAAAAGGATGGAGAAACATTCGAACAGTTTGCTACAGATTTGAGATTATTAATCAAGGATTGTGATTACCCTGATGGAATCATAGATGAAATGATACGGGACCATATCATATTTGGAATACGTACACAGAAATAACGCGAAAGAATGATCAGTGAAGGTGATGATCTAACACTTCAGAAATGTCTCGACATTGCCAGAACAAACAAGCTGACGAAAAGCCAGATGAAGTTCATGGACAACAGCGGCATACATGCTGTCGCCAGTGGATCAAAACGAATCCAAGCCAAAATGGAAGGGACGGGATAAATCTCACTACGCAAACAGGGGAAAATGTACAAACTGTGGTGGTAGTTGTCATCATACACGAGAACTTTGCCCGGCAAAGGGAAAGACATGCAATTATTGCCACAAGATGAACCATTTTGCATCAGTGTGTTTCCAGAAAAGCAAGGACAGCAGCACCAGACCTAAACATAGAGCCAAAATTAATGAGGTAAATGACTTTTCTGACTCAGATCAAAGTGACACCAATGATCAATATTTTATCAGTTCGGTTGTTTATGATAAGCAAAAGAATCAAGCTCATGTTAAACTCAATGTTGGTCCACAAGAAACAAAAATAATGTTCAAAATTGACTCCGGTGCACAGGTAAATATCATTCCATTACATTAATTTGCAGCGTTAGGGATTAAAGGTCCACTCAAAAACACTAACATCAAACTATCAGCTTACAATGGAACATCACTTAAGGTTCATGGCATGATTCTTCTCCAGTGTTGCTACGACGGTAAACAGTTATATCAGGACTTTTACGTTGTAGACAGCCCCTCCAGTCCCATATTAGGTTTAGACACATGCATGTCTATGAATCTAATCAAATTTGTGCCAGAAATTTAACCTAAGCATTTTTACACAAAGGACACAGTTGTATCTAAATACTCTGATGTATTTACTGGTCTAGGAACTCTTCCAGGGGAATCTGACATTTGCATAAAACCGAATGCTGTCCCAGTTATTCACCCACCTAGACGTGTTCCTGTAGCAATCAACGACAGACTCAATAAAGAGTTAAATAGAATGGTTAAGGATGGTGTAATAACCAAAGTTACTAAACCGTCCGAATGGGTCAACAGTATGGTCACTGTTGAAAAGCCCAGCGGTTCTTTGCGGGTGTGTATTGACCCAAAAGACCTCAATGACGCTATAATGAGACCGCAATATCCATCAAGATCAATTGACGACATTTTGCCTGACCTGACTGGCGCTAAACTATTCTAAAAATTTGATGCACGTACAGGCTACTGGTCTGTCAAATTGAACAAAAAGTCATCTTGCTTGACAGTGTTCAATACTCAATTTAGGAGATAAAGGTATCTGAGACTACCATATGGGATAAACTGCGCACGTACAGGACATTTTTCTTCGGAAAATGGACGAATGTCTTGAAGGTCTACAGGGCATCACGGTCATTGTAGATGATATTGTTTGTTTTGGACGTAAAAGACTAGAACATGACAAGAATCTCGAACTATTGATAGACAGGTGTCGACAGATTGGTCTAAAGCTCAATGCCGACAAAACTGAAGTCGGACAGACAGAAATTCCATTGTTTGGTCATGGCCTGACAGAAAATGGACTGAAAATTGATCCTTCAAAAGTAAGGACAATTCAGGAAATGTTATCTCCAAAGTCAAAGTCTGAACTTGAGACAATACTTGGAATGGTAAACTATTTGCAAAGATTTGCACCAAATTCTGCTGAAATTACTAGTCCACTGAGACAATTGTTGAAAAAGGAAAGTATTTTCCGGTGGGACCCGGAGCATGAAACTGCCTTAAATAAAATAAAAGGGGTTATCACCCAAAACCCATGACAAATACTCTCGTATTTTGATCCAAACGTTGATGTTGTGTTGCAAGTTGATGCATCACAAAATGGACTTGGTTGCGTTTTACTTCAAAACGACAAACCCGTTTGCTTTGCCTCAAAAGCATTGACGGAGACAGAACGAAACTATGCGAAAATCATAAAAGAGCTCTACGCTGTTTTATTTGGCATGACAAAGTTTCATCAAGTGACATACGGACAACACGTAATTGTCCAAAGTGACCATAAACCACTTGTTAGCATTACACGGAAAAGTTTGCTAGCAGCTCCGCCAAGATTGCAGAAAATGCTATTACAATTGACCAAATATGACTATGAAATTGTGCATATACCTGGAAAACAGATTCCAGTAAGACACGCTAAGTCGCAATTTCTTGCCGGACGATCAGACTGACGTTTGTCAAGACATGGACTCATATGTATACGTATGATTATGAAAAATATTGCTATGAATGATAAGAAAATCCAACTGATTAAAAGCAAAATTGAATCTGACTCTGAAATGCAGTCACTAAAACACACCATTCTAAATGGATGGCCTGAAAAACGACAGGAATGTTCAAAATGTTTGCTACCATATTGGAATTTTAGAGATGAATTGGCATTCATTGATGGTTTATTGCTCAAGGGAAGCAATGTTATTATTCCGACGGAACTCAGACAGTTGATTTCGGACAAAATACATGACTCACACCTAGGAGTTGAGAAATGCACACAACGGGCACGAAGTGTTATCTTTTGGCCCAATATGACACAAGACATTAAAGACAAAGTTTTCAATTGTCCTATTTGTCTAGAGCACCGAAACAGTAACACAAATAAATTCATTAAGGAACCTATGATTCCAAATCAAATTCCTGAAGGACCATGGCAGGTTGTTGCTACTGACATATTTCACTGGAATGATTGCAACTATGTTGTAATAGTCGATCTCTACAGCAGATATTTTGAATGAATGTAGTTTGCTGAACAATATGAGAAGTGAGACAGTGATACACAAACTAAATGGTCATTTTGCCACACATGGTATTCCTTTAAAAGTGATATGTGACAATGCAGGTCAATATACTAGCCAGGACTTTGACAAATTTCGTAAAGATTGGGATTTTGAAAATGTCACATCATCTCCATTACACTCCCAGGGCAACGCTGTTGCTGAGAGATGTATTTAGACACTCAAGAAGAATTTCACAAAATCTTTACAATATAAAGAAGTGAAACTCCAGCTGCTGGAGCAGTATTGAATTTTCATTAAAAACAATTAGTCGGTCCTTTATTTAAGGCAAGTGACCGATTGCCCAAACAGTACAAAACAGCACAATACAGCACAATACAAACCAACATAAACACAAAATATGAATAAAGCTGGGGTCACCGCCTTGGAACGGTCAATGCAAAGCATTGGGGGTTTAAACCTGGTTATAGAGCGCTCAACCTCACACTTGGCCCAGCAATATTCATAATACATTTAAGTGTAAATAAAATTTAACGTCATAGCATTGTAACTCAAATTAAACAATAATAAAAGGGAATTAAAACGCATTCAATTTAATTACTATTTAATTACTCAATTGCATTGAAGATACAAGATTAACAGAATTACAACTTTTTGACGAACGATCAAATAAAACTATTAACAATTGTCAACTACATTCCTTCTTTATAGAAAAGATTTGAGAATATAGAATCATTGAGTTAATATCTCAAATAATCATCGCGCGAATACAGGAAGAAGCAGCAATAATGGGTGTAAAAAATTCCATATTACATAGCTTGGTTGTTTATGTGACTGCTAAACAAAATAAAAATAATTAAATCAAACAAGAAACGCCTATCAGAGAGAAAATATAAATAAAATGGAACGTTATAAACCCAATGACCTATGCATGTAGATTACAACTGGGAAAGTCGGTCGTATGACGTCACAAAATCCATAATGACATAATGACGTGAACAAATTCCAGGGGCAGTACTAAATAAAAATATTAATGGGGCTGTGCTACTAATAAAACAAGTTTAGGTGATTTAATATTAAGAAGCAAATGAATAAAAATAGTAATTCCATTAAAGCGACATTATTGGAATCAAACAGTATATAGGTGTTTTGACAACTGAAGACAGAAATGATTTGATATACGATTTGAGTCCAAATGTAGTTTATATGCAGATTTGTTCATACGACACAATGACACAATTTTATTCAACAGTGAAAAATGCCTATAATGTAGTATTCATGCAGATTTGTTGATACGACACAATGACACAAATTTATTCAACAGTGAAAAATGCCTATAATATCACTAATGATTCCAAATTTTAAGGGAAGAAAGATATAGTGAATCGAAAACCATCAAACACGTGTTTTTAAGTACATAAGCATCGTATCCTTTTGATAAAAACAAGTTAATTAAATTGAAAAGTTTAATATGAACATTTGGTTTAACATATTTTAATTTGCGGACACGCTTCAAAACATCTCCGTAAAATGATGGATGGGAGATTCCATTATTTAAATGCCATTTTAAAGAAACATTATATTTTGAAATTAAATCACCATACTTAGAGTAAAATCTAGCAAATTTATTTCTAAGGTTATGATACAAAAAAGCCTTGTTTTAGCAATTTTTTAGTTAATATTAGATTACGATCATTAAAATCTTTAATACACGAACATGCTCTGGCATAACGTACCAACTGCGAAATGTAAATACCATAGGAAGGTCCTTTAGGGATGTTGCCATCTAGAAACGGAAAATTCACAATTTCAAAGTTAAAATCGTCCCGTTTGTCGTATAAACTTGTTTTGATCAAATTATTATTAATAGTAAAATGTAAGTCTAAATACGCAGCGTCTGTATTGGATATACACGATTTATTTAAGACTAGTTCTTTTGGGTAGATTTTGTGAATATATTGTTCAAATAATGGATTATCTAAATTAAGTATGTCATCAATGTACCTACTAGTAAGGTTAAAACAATTAATCAAATCTACTTGCTTAGTTTTAGATAATTCTAACATAAATTCGCTTTCATAACAATATAAAAAAAGGTCAGCTATAAGTGGCGCACAATTAGTACCCATAGGAACGCCAATAATTTGTTTAAATATTTTACCATTAAATTCAACAAACAAGTTATCCAAAAGAAAAGTAAGTGCTGCACAAAAGTCAAGACCAGTCCAAATGATGTAATTATCTAATATCTGATTAGTAAAAAAAGCTGTTTTAGTGTTTAAAGCTAGATACAAACACTTCTCTCTAGCAAAAGTTTTTTCAATTAAAGAAACAAGTTTGGATTTTATTAAAGCGTGAGGAAGCGTTGTATATAGTGTAGAAAAATCATAAGTACTTACCTGTGACACCTTATATTTTTTATTTTCAATTTTATCAATAACTTCTAAGGTGTTTTTTATTGACCAAAAAAGGTTAATATTACTATTTTCATAAACTTTATTACAAAATTTAGCTATATGATATCTAATAGCACTCAATGCAGATGTAAGATACACTGATAATTGTTTGGTGGTACAAGACACTGAATTAGCGATAAAACGACTTTTATATGGCGTCTTATGTAATTTAGGTATCCAGTAAAGTGATGGCAATTTCTTGTCAGTAATATTGACTATTACATTTAACTTAATGCATTGGGCAATATGGTCGGTAATAATTTCATTAGGTTGCTTATTGTACTCACAATATGATGTAGTTTGTGAAAGTTCTTGTGAAATAGTTTGAACATAAAACACTCGTCATATTATGATAACATTATTAGCAGCCTTTTCAGCAGGAACTAAGACGAATTTAGATTTTAAGTCTTCAAGCAATTTACAGAGATTTTGTTTATTAAATTTAGGTGAATGTGGTAGGGCCAAAGGATGTGTATCATAAAAACATATTTTATTCATGGCCATACTAAATATTTTTGTTTTCCAATCATTGAGTGCAGTAATTTCAGCATTTTCCTTCCTGCACCATTTAGTGCAATAATCATGTAAGGATGCTACGATATTCTTAATGCAGTCATCAAAATCAACAGGAATAGGCAGTCTGTACTTAGGGCTTCTGCGTAGCAAATTTCTAAGGTTTTTATTTTGAATGAAATTAAGGTCCCCAGTTATAACATGTCCAACTGGACCATATATATATTTAGAACTAGTACAGTCACATAATGTAGGACAATTTCTTATTACATTTATATCTGTGGAAATAGAATTATAATTAAAAACGATACTTCTTACAGGTTTACTTTATTTGTAGCAAATAAGTGGTGATTCAGTATTGCGGAAATAAGGGGGAATCAACCGACGTACATTTTTATCATTGAATATTTTAGGAAGGTCAATTAAATCAAGACCTTTGTTACAAAACTCAATTTTGATACGATTTCTAGTTTTGTTAAGTACATTTTCAATAAAAGGTTTAAGATAGTAGTCAGTGAAAGATTCAATAATACAAGCACATTCATATAGAGGGTCAGATTGAAATAAAATAAGTTTACATTCCTTATCAATATGCGCCAACGAAGAAACAGAAAGAGAGCAAAGTGCACTTAGTAATTTATGTTTACCCCCATTTTGTAATACAGTGCAGCAATCATTTAAAGAAAGCAGACGTTTAAATTTACGCCTTAAGTTACCATTTTTCCTAATGCCATGTGAACGTTTATGTCTTAGACGTTTACTAAACAGAGAAAATGAATTAATCGATTTATTTTTAGAAATTGTTCCAACATTTAGAATATTATCATTTAATCCAAGTGGGTAAGCTGATTGCAAACGTTTAATCCATTCAAATTCTGACATGCACCTTGCTTTTAATTGGCACTGACTTGAAGTACTATTATTAAAAATAAGTTGCTCCACAGGTTGAATTGAAATATTTGTTACGCTATGACCTGATTTATTAAAGTGCTGGTAAATGAAGTTATAAAATTTAAGCCAATCGAGATCATTATCTTGCAATTCTCGAGTACAGAAATTCTCCACTTGCTTGTGGACAGTCACCTGATTAATTACTCATGAGTAGGGAAACAAGATCCATATTGCCAGTAACACAAAAACATCTGGAGCCAAAAGAACAAAATCACAAACGGATCAAAGATAAGACGTCAAAATCACAAAATATTTCAAAGGCAAGATACGACAAACAAGCAAAATCACTTAAACATTTATCACAGGGAGAAACTGTCAGAATCCAACAAGCCAAACGTTGGAAACCTGCTATCGTAAGAAAACAAATGCATGACAGGTCATACATTGTTGAAACTGAAGATGGTGGTGTTTATAGGCGAAATCGTGGCCATTTGTTAAAAACAAATAAAAACCCATTGCATATTTTCAGTGACAATCCCAACAACATCCCAAATAATAACATACAACAACAGCAGCAGCAACAACAACAACAACAAGCATCGGTACCAAATGATAGTAGCAGCCGAATACAGGCAGGGAAACAATGAGCGCGTTCGGCATACTAACTCGAGCTAACACGAGTTAACCCGGGTAATGCTCGAGTATTACTCGTGTTACCCTGGTTATGGTGCGCGAGTCACTCGATTGCTACCCACCTCACGGAGCCGGGAAGCCGGGTAAGACTGTCCGAATATACTTCTTCTTCCAACAAGAAGCGGGAAAATGGCTGACCTGGTTGACGAGAAAGGAAACAGGTAGATAAAATATGAAATAATGTTATTATTTGGATGAAAATCTAGCAAGCGTGACTTTACTTGATAAAAACTATTTATTTATCTTTCTACTGTCGTGGTTTGCGAGTGTAGTTTACTCCATAAGCGTTCGGACTAAATCCGTTACCCGAGTTACTCGGGTTACATAGGGTAAGCAAAACAATTTTACACGGGTATGTATGCCGAATGCGCTTAATATGTCACTAGATCGGGCAGAACAGTCAAGCCACCTCAGTACGGTGGCATAGAGGTGACATTCACTTCTCTTTTTCTAAATTGCTCTCCTCTTTTTTTCTAGACAAAGAGGAGTGCAAAACTAAATAAAAGCGGCGTGCAATTAAAAAAAGAGCGGTGCTTCTCTTGTTTACGGTGGCATAGAGGTGACATTCACTTCTCTTTTTTTAAATTGCTCTCCTCTTTTTTCTAGAAAAAGAGGAGTGCAAAACTAAATTAAAGCGGCGTGCAATTAAAAAAAGAGAGCGTTGCTTTTCTTCTTTTAAATTGCTCTCCTCTTTTTTCTATCTCGTGGCCACGAGTTAGCTGAAATAATTCGCGTTCAGAATTAATAGAGTCTGCCAAAGCAAAAATCATCAAAAGACTCTTAGGCGGCAATTTATATTGACTAGGCCACGAGTTAGCTATGTCGAGGCCACGAGATAGAAAAAAGAGGAGTACAAAACTAAATAAAAGCGGCGTACAATTAAAAAAATGAGCGGTGCAGAAAAAAGGCAGAGTGCATTAAATAAAAGAGAAGAGCATTTCGTCATCTCGAGATCCCGACATAGCTAACTCGTGGCCACGAGTTAGTCAGCCAATCAAATTGGTCGACGCGATGATAATGGTGAGTTAACCAAATATTTACAAATGTGGCTCGTCGGGGTATCATTGACTTTTCAATCGAAATGCATATATTTCATTCTATAAGCGTTATTTTTTTCGAGTTATTCCGCATATTAGAGTTAATTTATGTTCCATAACCTGAGTATGTTTCGGACAAGTACACAGATAGTGTAATTTCGGATGTTTGAGTAAATTTGTAACATACTGTATTTGTGATGTATTTTTGAGTTGTCTTACAAATATGAAAGCATTGCGGTGTGGTTATCTTTGATTAACAGTAGTAATGCATTTTTATGTATTCATGCCTTTTTCCAGGTTCACCACAGTCAGAATTTCAGACCTGCTTTTCCCAGATTAGCAAAATGCTTCTAAATATCTTTTCTAAACTCCATTAAAAATGGTTCGTGGTTTTCAAGACAAAGTTATTCATAATTCATAATTATTAATCATTTTTCAGATGGATCATACTTGGTTCCAAGTAATTGAGAGTAAGTCTGGCCCAGATCACACATACAGTGCCTGTGCCCAAAAAATCAAGTACCCCTCATAAACGAGGAAGCAAGAGGGCAATTTATCAACTCCCACAAGAAAAACACCTAAACATGAACATAAAAGGATTAAACTGGTGATTATTTTTCACTTTCTAGTACAACTTTCTTTTCTATAATAATTCAATTGTATTTTTATAATTGTGAAATCCCTTCAACCAATTGTAAAATTTGTTGAAAACACAATATATCACTTATTTAGTACCAACATTTGGTATATATCACTTATTAAGTACCAACATTTAGTATATATACTATGGATTTAATATTTGTTAAACATAGGCTTGCTTAATAAAATATTGTCTTCTTCATTGAGAGGAAGTATCGTTGTAGAACTTTTAAATGAAATTGAATATGCAGCAAAACAATGCTACAACAAGGACAGTGTTTTAGCCCAAAAGGATTTCTGTGACCTGGCTGAATTTAAATGGCATGAACTCATTGATGAACTATTAGAGCAACAGCCACTGCTAGCTGATGTTCTCTTGGCTGTGTTCCTACCAACCTCTAAGATAGGGAATACAAAATCTGTTCAGAGACTAATACTGGTCATATCTACTGTGTTTGGAATGTTGATGAATACAGGATACCAGGAGTTGTCGGTACAACTCGTTAGTTCAAAAGAATATCGCAATGACTTTAGCTAAAGAACAAACATGCCCAAAATTACATTTAGTTTCAACTGTGTTTCTTTTTTTCTTCAAATGTTTTGTTAAAGCCCAAAAACACAAAATATGACTTAACACCTTGTTTATAGAATGGAATATTGTAAAGTGTGCAATTTATATTTAATCATTTTATGAGTAACTCAAGAGAAAATTTCATTAAAGAGTTGCCAAACTCAGCTGTGAATGAATGTTTGTTTTATAAAATATTTAATGTATGCATTTTAAATATATCTTTATATGTTTTAAATATTTCACAATATCTAAATACACATACAGTAAAAAACATACCAGGTATACAAAAAAAAATCTTTCTTAGCCAGAAATTAGCAATATACATGTATAGTTTTTTGCAATTTGATTAAAACAAAAACAGTATTAAACATTAAATTGTGTACTATTTTCTTACCCTCAAGTTTGTGAAATTGGGCATTTGAATGTTTATGTTACTGTTCATGACACATGTTTTGTTTGGAAATTAAATAAATCTTTTGGAACATCTTTTTAATAGCGCTGACCCAGGCTCTTAAGGTCCTTGATGTTTTAGCTCACCTGAGCTCAGATGAGCTCATAGGATCGATGAATGTCTGTTGTCCCCGTCCTTCTTCTTTTAACTCCCCTTTGGGGTTTTTTTTCTGCTCATAGATCGAGAAACTTGGTCAGGATGATTGTTTGAAGGAATTGTAGGTCAAGTTCAAAGACGGGTCATCAGGGGTCAAAAACTAGGTCACTATGCCATTGACAAATATTGGCTACCTGTACTAAGGTGAGCGATATAGGGCCATTATGGCCCTTTTGTTTTAATTCTACCCTTAACACAATCAGGAATAAGTTTACAAATCTTGCAAAAAAAATATTCTTATTTCTTGTCCATTTCGTTTCAATTTTTGAATAATTGTAGTTCTATATGTAATTAGAACACCATTTAAATTTCATTAATATACCTTACGTAAAAATGTGTTAAATTTGATGTCAAAAGTGAATTTCCCAGCAGGATTCTCAGGGTTTGTAATTCTTTACTAATAAATCATTATATAGAAGCAAAAAAAATTGGTCCTGTCAATTTCATGAGTCAGTCAGGGATCTCCAAACAATAGAAATTTTAAAGGGGCCCTTTCACAGATTTTGACATGTATTGAAGCTTGTCATTAAATGCTTTATATTGATAAATTTAAACATTGGATCTAAAAATCTCCAGTAAAAAACAACAAGAATACTATTAAAAAAAGGAAAAAAAGTAAGCCTCAACTGGACTCGAACCACTGACCCCTGAGGTCCTGGAGTAAAAAGTCTCCCGCCTAGACCACTCGACCAACCATGCTTATGCTATGAGCGGATGTATTTTTTTAATGAAATAAGCAATCCTCTTAGTTTCCCAAACTATAATGACAACAACAGAACTTTCCAAGGTATTCAATCGTTTCGCGTTGCAACGCTTTATAATTCCAAGGTTTTCAAATTGTCAAAAGATGCATATAATGAATATTTTAGAGCATGGTAAATGTTCAGTATAACTATTTCCTCACAAATATCATTGCTAAAACGAAAATTTGCGAATATGAAACATTTTTTGATTTTTTTTTTCAATTTACCAAAACGTGAAAAGGCCCCTTTAAGGTCAGCCTTATAAAAGATAAATTGCTCTGCTACACAGTCTGTCATAAATAAGAAATAAAAAATGTACCTCGTGACTGTTAGTTTGTTGTTATTTGTTTATACTTCGGTTATGTTTATTTGTTATTTATCCTTAAAGTATTATAGAACTTCAAAAACCAAACACACTGAATTAGTTAAAGCTGAAAGTTATTGCTTCAATCTTGTTTTTATATTACTTTTAATTTAATGACAATCACCTTTTGACCAAATTGTAGAGAAAAACCAATGGAATTTTTCTAAAATGAAGCAAAACCAAGTATAAGACTTTTCATTGGCTTATTCATTCTACAATTTTCTGAAATGTGATGTTTCTATGAGCCTTTAAACTAATTGTTCCTATAGTAAATTAAGCGCACCGACTTGAAACAGGTGTTGTAAATTATGAATTATTCACTATATACATTTGTATATAATGTATCCTTATATAATTTCACTTAACAGAATGCCTTTCAGGTAAATGGAAATATATGAAGTATTACCTAAATGTGTTTGGTTTAGCTTTTCAAACCCATTTAGTTGATTTATTTAAGGTAATATTAAAAAAAAATCAAATGAATTATAGACAAAAATGTTTGATCATTGTAGGTGTATGACAGACTTCAACCTTTGGGTGTCACTCTGAGCCATTCAGACATGTTGTATACAATGGATCAGATATCGGGACATTTTAATACTGAATAAATTGATTCCATTGCCAGTGGAAAGAAATTCAGAATTGTTGGGGACAACATTAACTTTCATTTAGGTTTAAGCACTGTCCCAACAAGAGCTGTCAGAGGACAGCGCCCTCGACTATTCGAGTGCTTGACAGTATAACGTAAGCCATCATGGGGTAATATTCAAATTATTCAATAAGGTCAAGGTAAAAGTTCAGGTATATTTTCCACAATCTATTGGACATTTGTAAAGACATAAAACAAACTAAAAAGATTTTATTTAAAGTTTGATTGCAATTGCTTGGGTGGGAAGTTTGGACGGTCCTTCAAAAATAAAGTAAATAAATATATATATATATATATATATATATATAATAAAAGTAAAAACACGTGTCTGGGATTTTAAATATATATTGATTTAAATCAATATATATTTAAAATCCCAGACACGTGTTTTTACTTTTATTATATAATATTCACAATCTGGATTATTACATTTTACTTATATATATATATATATATATATATATATATATATATATATATATATATATATATATATATATATATATATATATATATATATATATATATATATATATATTAACCATGTTTCAAAGAAAAAAATATTCTTTTTTGGGTTGGGTGGGGGTTGAGAGGGGGTATAATGTGGGGTGTGGTCATTTATTAGATGATCTTTCAAAAATAAAAAATGGGGGGGTGCAGGGATTCTGGGTTGGGGCATGGGGTATTGTTTGGATGGAATCCATTGTGGTATTCAGGTAAGTGTTGTTTTGTCAAAGTATTAATAAAATCTGATCATAAATAAAGATGTAATGGCAATTTAACTAAAATTTACTCTTGACCTTCACAGTCAAGGTCATTCAAAGGTCAAGGTCAAATTGAACTTGGCAGGTACAGTACCCTCATGATAGTAAGAAAATATTTGAAATTTGAAAGCAATAGCTTTGATACTTTAGAAGTCAAGTGGATCTAAACACAAAATTTAACAAAATACTCAGTTACTAAGATAAAAAAGGGCCATAATTCTTACAAAATGCTTGATACAGTTGTCTGCTCTTGTTTATAGATTGGGGTCATGTTGTTAAAGAAGTTTGCAAAATATGAAAGCAATATGTTAAGGAACATTGGAAATATTTGAGGTGGTACGCAAACTTTAACATAGATTTATCAATAATATGCATATTCTAAATGAAAAAAGTGCCATAATTCTTACAAAATGCTTGATACAGTTGTCTGCTCTTGTTTATAGGTTGGGGTCATGTTGGTAAAGAAGTATGCAAAATATGAAAGTAATATGTCAAGGGACATTGAAAATATTTGGGATGGTATGCAAACTTCAATATAGATTTATCAATAATATGCATATTCTAAGTGGAAAAAGGGCCATAATTATTACAAAATGCTTGATAGAGTTGTCTGCTCTTGTTTATAGGTTGGGGTCATGTTGGTAAAGAAGTATGCAAAATGTGAAAGCAATATGTCAAGGGACCTTGAAAATATTTGGGAATGGTACGCAAACTTTAACATAGATTTATCAATTATATGCATATTCTAAGTGGAAAAAGGGCCATACTTATAACAAAATGCTTGATATAGTTGTCTGCTCTTGTTAATAGGTTGGGATCATGTTGGTAAAGAAGTATGCAAAATATGAAAGCAATATGTCAAGGGACATTGAAAATGTTTGGGGTGGTACGCAAACTTTAACATAGATTTATCAATAATATGCATATTCTAAGTGGAAAAAGGGCCATAATTATTACAAAATGCTTGATATAGTTGTCTGTTATTGTTTATAGGTTGGGGTCATCTTGGTAAAGAAGTATGCAAAATATGAAAGCAATATGTCAAGGGGCATTGAAAATATTTGGGGTGGTACGCAAACTTTAACATAGATTTATCAATAATATGCATATTCTAAGTGGAAAAAGGGCCATAATTATTACAAAATGCTTGATATAGTTGTCTGCTCTTGTTTATAGGTTGGGGTCAATTTGGTTAAGAAGTATGCAAAATATGAAAGCAATATGTCAATGGACATTGAAAATATTTGGGGTGGTACGCAAAACTTTGACATTTGCACGCTAACGGGAACGCCGACGCCGGGGTGGGTAGGATAGCTCCACTATATATATTTCATATATAATAGTCGAGCTAATAATCCGGTAAAGAAGATTAACACGGAAGAACTGCACACATGGATTTCTCAGAACCAAATTAAGTGTTATTATGAAATTGGACGTTAAAAAATAGGGTTACATTATTATGCTTAATAGTTCTGAACTTTTTATTCAAATTACATAGAATGTTTGAATTTTAAAAACATTGTTATAGACAATGAATTTTTATTACTAAACTGTTTCCCATAAGGCCAAAAAAATATTGTGTCTGGTCACCAGATTGACCCTCTTTTTTGTATCCCCACCCAATCTTTTTTTATTGACACTTTCTTTAAATATGTCAAAAGCCAATAATTTATAAGTAAGTTCTTTTTAAGGTAGATTTGATCATTTTTCAACCAAAATAAGCATAGCAGCACAATTAAGAACAGAACAGAAAATAACTTTATAGGGTAACTTATACTACATGGTATATCCTTACAAACAAATGTTAATTTATAAACATAAATCACGCAACTCCCGTACCATTCTCACACATTTTCACCCATACGCACTATCCTCAGAAACACACAAACATACACACACACTAACACTCACATATGCATTAATTCAACATAGAATATACATTTTCATCAAACATAAATGATAAATAAATCAATCCAATCAAAAATATATTTAAGATATTTTAAATATTCGAGGATAGACTTTCCTAAAAAGATGTGAAAATTCAATTAATCAAGGAATCTTGTAATAATAATATGTATGCTTTAAGTTAGGTGACAGTTTACTAAAATCATATTTTATCCCTAGTTCATTATTACACAAATCACAACAAATTGAAAACTGTTAGACTTCCTTAGTTTCAAAACCAAAATACTGGTTAACTAAAGTTCTTCGGCAGATAGTTGAGTTTCCACAATAGTCCTTCATTTTTCCGGTCATATGTGCAGATGCAATGACTGATTTGTTAAAGAAGAGAATGGCCAGGGCATCAACATGGCTTCTTCATGCTCTGCCGATCTCTTGTATGTAAGCTGCAAATATAATGTGTGTGTATATATATATATATATATATATATATATATATATATATATATATATATATATATATATATATATATATATATATATATATATTAAGATGTACATTTTGCTAAAAATATTAGGAAAAGTGTTCCTAGTTTCCTAGTTTTAGGAAAACTTTGTTAATAGGTAATAAACAGCTCCAGAAAAAAAGGATTATTTGTGTCATGTTTGAGCAGAGAGAACAGATTAGAACTTAAAGCACAAAATAAAGTTGTATAAGCTCAGGTCAGATTGTTTGCATCAGCAGATCAAAACTTCATTATCTATTATCTTGTTTTGTGCTTAATGCTCAATTCTGTGCTCATTGCTCAAACTGCAAATAGTTTTGTTGACTTTTATATCTAATATTGGATCTTAATTATGCTTACATAATGACAAATGTTGTTTAATTCTGTGTTCTCAATCAGAGACGTAGATAACAACGTCTCTGTCGCAATGCATCTGTTACTGACTGGCTGTTGATAACCTGAAAAAAGAAGAAAGCAGTGTAGTGTAAGGGCTAGTTTAAATAATTAGACCTTGGTTACACAGGATTATCATCCCACCAAGGAAAATTACAAGCATCTGGATTTAAGCTCGCTTGGTAGGCATGCTAGAATAATGGTCATCACAGGTTTTAGTCCTGCATGTGTCATAATCTCTTTCTCTTGTGTACTATGACTATGTAAATTGCTTAGCAGTTGAATTTAAAATTTAAAAAAAATACCGATTATTTACAATAATAATTATTTTAACTCAGCTCTCTCAGCCATCATGGCAAAAATTGCAAGTACAATAGGACAGTGTAAATAGTTCTATTAGAATCAGCAGTGGCTTGTAAAATTTATTATATAGTTGTTTGTTATAAATGAGCATTGATAAAACAATCAAATTAAATGGATGTACAAATACATTATCGATTTTTAAACAGAATAAATTGTATTATGTAAGCCAAAAATGTACATATCATTGGTAAAAATAAGGATTTTGACGGTACTATTACTCCATATAATTAATGTTATCCGAAATTACATTTTCCATTTATTTATCCGAAAACTATTCAACTTATGAAGAATGAACAATCTCATACAAAATCAATCGTTCCGTGAGAAATGAGTCATACCATTGAAATACTTAATTATAATACTGATCAAGAGATAATTACTTTGCACAACGAACCACCTTTAAAAATTTGCTAGTTTACTTACTATTGTCATCGCCTCCGCTATAACTTCGTCTGTACCTGCTGACTCTTTGTATACAAAGGGGCAGGTAATCCAGAATAAACGTTAAATTGACATAACAAACAATTTGATTGGCTGAGCTAAGTCGGGATCTCGAGATGACGAAAATGTTCTCCTCTTTTATTTAATGCACTCTGCCAATTTATTTCTGCACCGCTCTTTTTCGGCGTAAGCTGAATAAGCCAGCTTTTCACCCTGACTTGACCTTTGTAAGTGTCCAATAATACTCAAATAAAATTTCCCGCGGCTAGGTACGAATGAATACACTTCATTTATTCCATTGGCTGATTTGAGTATAACACCAGAACATTGGAAACATATCCGCGTCTTTGTAACACTGTTTTACTGCATGAAACAATTTTATCTCTAATGAAAAGGCCCAATAGATAGAACAGTTTTACAATCAATTTTCGACATAAATACAGTTTGTGCGTTCACCTTTTATTTTCAGAGAATTACCAGCGCAAAAGCGTTTAACTAAAGGCTATGTTGTCATATTTAGTACTTACTTGCATTGCATTTCAACCCGCGAGGTTTCGGGTCAATACGCGGTCATTTTGTGAAAGTCAGAGTTTATATACAGTTCATCACCGGAGTTCGCAAAAGGGGTTGCGATCATTGTGTCTTACTGACAATAACGTAGTGACTGTAATGCATTGCATTCCAATCCGCAAGGTATCAAGGTCAGTTTGCGGTCAGTTGCAGAAATCTTTATATAAACGCCGTCTCGTAAACTTTGTGCACTTGAAGTCTGTTTTGATCACAAAGATACTAAATAAAGATATTCGGCGATATTATTGTGGTATGTCAATCATCGATTTTTAATATGGTTTCAAAATTTGCATGATAAGGACCAATTTTGATAAAATTAATTAGAAATATTTATCCATTTAGACCAGTTTATTAAGCATGACCACAATAATTCGCTATACTATAATTATGCAATTAAATAAGATTCGAGTATTGCCGGCTGACCTATATGCACTCGTTTATTTTCATGTTTCTTGTGTTTTTCTATTCTGTAAATATAGATATCTGAGTAATAATATCACATAAAGCAAAATAAGCCACGAAATCTGGCGCAACACCCCGTAATTGATTTGCTTATGATGTAGCTAACAACTGCGCAGAAAAAAAGGCATCCGCTACTTTTTATCTCATAGAGATAACTTTTGATCGTTCATAAACATCGACCACAATCAACGCCGTATATCTTTTTTAAAGATATTTCTTGTTTAATTGTACGCCGCTTTTATTATGTTTTGCACTACTCTTTTTTCTATCTCGTGGCCACGACATAGCTAACTCGTGGCCACGAGATAGAAAAAAGAGGAGAGCAATTTAAAACAAGAGAAGCACCGCTCTTTTTTTAATTGCACGCCGCTTTTATTTAGTTTTGCACTCCTCTTTTTCTAGAAAAAAGAGGAGAGCAATTTAAAAAAAGAGATGTGAATGTCACCTCTATGCCAACGTACTTGTTTTAAATTGCTCTCCTCTTTTTTTGACGATGCTGAAACAGCATCGTTTAAGGTATGATAACCATCAAAAAAAATTCACAATGGCGACCTATGTAAAAGATTGAGATAACTCGATTTTTCAGTTACTTCCCTTGGGCATACGCCACTGCGTAGGAGATTGCTCGTTGATTCTCCTAGCAGAGTTGTCGTTCGTGTTTCAACATTCAACAATGGCCGCCCCATGAAAGTCTCGATTTAAAACTTTCTTACTGCATAAATTGGCTTGTTTCGCTATTTAGAAGCTGTCATTTATGATATATGAATTATTTATTCACTAAATCTCCGCTAATGACAACAATGGATGGAATTCGAAGGATATATTCGATGTGAATGGATCACTTTCTACAACAATGACTTCGCCCATGAGAGACTTGATAACACTCGTGTCAAAACTTTCTTACAGCTTAAATTGGCTTGTTTCGCTATTTAGTAATGCAACAATAAATGGAATTCGAAGGATATATTCAATGTGAAATGAAGCACTTTCTGGATCTCGACAGATTGACAAGGCAAAACTGGCATACTGATGATACTGGTATTTTTAGTTATCAATTTAAGTCACATTTTGCTTTATAAATTTTGTTCGAGCATTTTGCGACTTATTGAATGGCTATGATACCCGATATCAACAGCTCATATGGAATTTGCAAATCACCAAGCTGTCCTGAAATACAACATTGATTACCAACTCTTTACTCAAATTACTGGTTTGTATGAATTCTTTCTTCTTTCTATTTAAGTAGTTGATATCATAGTCCAAATAATTAGACGTAATTTACCGTTTAGTCCATGTATATCGACCTCATATTTATAGGAGTAGATATTATGTTAAAAAGCCTTTTCACAGATTTTAACATGTTTTGAAGTTAGTCATTAAATGCTTTATATTGATAAATGTAAACATTGGATCTTAAAAGCTCCAGTTAAAAATCCAGAATAAAATTCTTTAAAAAAAAGTAGTCCGCCACAGGGCTTGAACCAGTGACCACCTTAGTCCTGGAGTAAAAACGCATTAGCCTGCTCGACTTTTCTGCCAAGTATAAATGATTGACGTATTTTATACCTAATATAAGCAATCTTCGTAGTTTCACACAATTAAACAACAACAACATAACTCTCCAAATTATGCAATCGTTTCGCGTTGCAACGCTTTATAATTTTTAAATCGTTAAAAGATGCATATAATCGCTATATTAGACCATGGTAAATGTTCAGTAATACTGTTTCCTAAAAGTAACATAACTTAAACAAAAATTTGCGAATCCGATACAACTGTTTTCAATTTTTGTCAATTTACCAAAACGTGAAAAGATCTCTTTAAAGTTAAATGAACTGTATCCCAGTAAAAGAGACATTAAGGCGATTGTGGCCAGTTTAGATCCAGTTCAGCCTGCAGTTGCATGCAATCTGTTTGCTTTAGAGCGGTTTTCTGACAATGACAAATAGTTTAATTGGATACTGATTAGACTGCCCTTTTCCTGTGACCTGGCTAATTAAATTCAGAAGCCTGGTAACAGTTTAACGTTAATGTTACCAATGTGTCAGACCAGGGCCTGGATTTTGAAATCTAGGACATGCATGGTCAGAAGATGTCATTTAAGATTATACATTTTTTCAAACATATACAAATGCATAAAAATATAAATAGTAAAATGCACTAAGTCAAAAGGCATTTGACTTCGGCTGGTGCCTTGGCACACCAGGTGTTTCGGTTGCAATAGTTTGATGGACTCACAACTTGGATGTGTAGTTACATTATTTACAGTATATCAAACAGTATTTAGCATGAACCAATAATTTTTTCAAACATAAATAATTATTGATGTAAAATGCTTAAAGGAATAATATTTAAGGTTTAAGAAGGCATTTTCTTTTTGTTTTAAAGGATATCTTTGAAAATTATATTTTTTATGAATTTTTTGGCAACAAGGGGTAACGCATTTTTAAAAAATGTAATTAATTTTCGACAAAAACTGGTACCATGAGCAGCATGAAACAATTTTTTTTTAAACATTTGTAATTGATTAAAAATGATTGCAAAAATAATATCTAGGGTCTAATAAAGCATTTTTTATTTTATTTTAATAGGTTACTCTTAAAATTATATTTTTCATGATTTTTTTTTTTGCAACAAGGGGTTATGAAATTAAAAAAATGTTACTGGATTTTTAGACCAAAACTGGTTCTATGATAATACTATAATGCACTTCGCCAAAACATTTATAATTATATTGTTTATTCTTGAAAATGTATTTCCCCTATTCACAAAAATAACACTTTTGATAAGAAAGTTCATATATAATGATGTTTACTTTTATTTTCAAGAAGCATAATGCTTCTTTTTAGTCGTATTCAGCCACAAGTTGTTGTCAGCCACTTAAGGGTTATATGTTGCCTTTCTTTTACTAAATGCAAAATAATTCTACGCTTTGAGACATTCATAAAATATTTTATGTCTTTATAACACCGACAGCCTAATAAATTTATATATCAAGTACTTCCATACTAACAGGACCATTCTAGGCGGGCAACCTAGCAACCTTGATTTGTTCATATCTTCCTATCAATCTGTTATATGTGTTATGAATCATTTGTTCGGAGAGCATTTAATGTTTGTTATAACTTTTAAATAATTCAATGTTCAAAGTGATATTGTTATTGACCGATAAACCAACATACTGATTAAAAGGGAATATTTAATTAATTATTTGCATTTTATCTTACATGAAAAATATTTGCCTAAATGTTTTTCAGACTATAGAGAAATCTATATACAATTAATAATTGACGACCTTTATCAAAAAAACATTTATGAAATGGAAGTTTAAAGATAAAAATAAATAATGCAAGTTTTTGTCAGATATTCGTAATAATTTCCATTATAATTGAGTGTCTGAGCAATGTGGATGAATGAATATATCGGATAAAACGAACACCTGTCTACACTTGAATTATTATTTATTTTTCAATATTGTATGCACTTAAGTTTAGCCTTTATGCTTTTTTTAGCATTTTAAGACAGTGCCCCTCCCCAAAATCAAGTAATTATTACTTGTCATTCATTTGTGTAATGGTATACTATAATTTTGTGGTAGAATATTTGAGAAAAACATTAGAAACGAAACTTGTCAGTGATGAAATTTTCCATATGGTTATAGAAATTACCGATCGTCGGTTTCTGAAAAACAATACGTCACGGTTTCCAAAAATATGATGGTTGTGCCCAAAGATTTTGGTGTTAATAAACATTACTGGTTTATATTTTAATAATTTCGATTCTCATTTGATAAATACGTTATTTCAAGGCTGATGATCTTGAAATGTGCAAGCTATTCTTTCGTTTTGCATATGTCTGTCGATACATCTGTACAATCGGTAATTTCCGTAACCACTCATTAAATTGTAGCAGACACAAGTTTAAATAAAAAAAAATGTTTTACACTAATATTCTACCTCTTTCTTGCTAAAAACTAATGCATGAATGATTTACAAGTAATATTGCATCGTTTTCAGCCAGGAACATTGTCTATGACCGCGAAAAAAACATAACAAACTTTTTGATTTACGATATTTACTTTATAAATAGCTTGCATGCGGCATGGCATTGCATGTTCCGCAAGATAAATATCTCGACTTTATTTATTGGATGATTTTGGACTGTTTAATCCAATCAGAAAATAGCTTTTAAACGTAATTTAGACCCATGTTTAGCGAGATAATTAAGTACCACTTTTTATACACTGCCAAATTGTGACATAACAAGTTGCCTCCCTTGTTGGTTCATTCTACTGTATTAGTATGCCCCCCTTCGAAGAAGAGGGGGTATATTGTTTTGCACATGTCGGTCCGTATGTCCGTCCACCAGATGGTTTCCGGATGATAACTCAAGAATGCTGGATGTCACGTTTATATTCAAATCTTCATAAAATTTGGCCAGAATATAAGTCTCAATGATATCTTGGATCAGTTCGTAAATGGTTATAATTGGTTGAAAAACATGGCTGCCAGGAGGTGGGGCATTTTTCCTTATATTGCTATTGTAAAACATTGTTAACACCGGAGAGGTCACATTTATTTTCCGATCTTCAAGAATTTTGGTCACAATATTTGTCCCAATAATATCTTGTTATCTCAGGTGAACGACTTTGGGCCTTTCAGGCCCTCTTGTTTGTTCATCTTACCATTTGAAGAAAAGATATCATTGCACAGATGTCTTATACTTTAAGAATGTGTTATGCTGCATTTCCTTTGTGGCTTGTTCGGGGTATATTGTTTAGCACATGTCGCTCAGTCCGTCCGTTGGTCCGTCCACCAGATGGTTTCCGGATGATAACTCAAGAACGCTTAGGCCTAGGATCATGAAACTTCATAGATACATTGATCATGACTCGCAGATGACCCCTAATGATTTTCAGGTCACTAGGTCAAAGGTCATGGTCACAGTGACTCAACTTTGAAAAATGGTTTCCGGATGATAACTCAAGAATGCTTACGCCTATGATAATGAAACTTCTTAGGTACATTGATCATGACTCGCAAATGACCCCTATTGACTTTCAGGTCACTAGGTCAAAGGTCAAGGTCACGGTGACTTGACAGAGTAAAATGTTTTCCGGATGATAACACAAGAAAGCTTACGCTTAGGATCATGAAACTTCATAGGTACATTGATCATGACTCGCAAATGACCCCTATTGATTTTCAGGTCACTAGGTCAAAGGTAAAGGTCTCAGTTCCAAAAACGTATTCACACAATGGCTGCCACTACAACTGACAGCCCATATGGGGTGCATGCATGTTTTACAAACAGCCCTTGTTTCAAAAATGTTTTCATGTAGTATACTTATATTGATATTTACAAAATTGATGCATATGAATGATAGACTTTACTGAAATCATTTTTGACGATGCTGCTAAGCAGCTCGTCTAAGGTATCATACCATAAAAAAATCTTCACAATGGCGACCTATGTTAAAGACCGAGCCAGTCCGATTGAGATAGCTCGATTTTTCTAATCGGCATACCTCGCTTATTATCATTGATAAAGGTATAGGAAGCTCAGCTATAAATAGGACAGCATATTCTGTGAAAAAGATTTTATAATAGTTTGAAAACGTTAATTTTTAATCAGTTATATTCAATTCATTATATGTTTGTAGATCAATGAAACAACTATGCATTTTCTGTATTGTATTTGACATTTGTCGTGATTCAGTAAATAAATTGCGAAATAAAACGTGTATTATTAACTTTCAACGCGATCATGAGTGTAAAGAAAACGAATTATTTCGAACCTGCCAATTGTAAACGTTGGTATATAAACAGCATAATAGCCATGTGACATCTGAGAAACTCGCTCTTATGCGTGCTTTCTCATTTTGCATATTTAATAAACTTTTCAAACAGAAATTACAGAGCCACATCAGTACACACACTATGTTTGATTATTCATTCGTTTGTTGGATATTGTTTGCTGTTTTAAACACATATTAGGTCATATCGCGGAGATTTAGTTAACCTTACCATAGGCGAACTCACGTATTCAAGTGCTCTTACGACTATGTGCTCATACCTACTTTCCGGAATCATCATGAAATTATTGCTGTACTTAACGAACAAACATGCCTAAGCTTATTGAACTAAAGAAAAATAATAATCAAAAGATAAAAATTATATGTTCATGCACATAGGCATGTGAAATAACGTCCGTACAGCATCATTAACTTAGGAAAGGAAACAACGACATATAAAGTTTGGTATGATAAACATGTGAAATTAAAGAGCATGGTGAAATTAAAGAGCATGTCAAGTTTTGAATTTATATGCTGAAACGTTATGTTATAACCCACAAACATTTAACTGTAACATAACGTTTTTTTAAGATAAGTGGTACAGAAAATACACGTCGAATATCTTGAAGATATTTCTTGTTATATTTGATCGAGAATGTAACCCGCCTCCCAGTTTCGCTGAATGGATCAAATTCCCGACGGATACTACTTCCCTGTACCCCCATTTTTTTTCGTACCCTACATTTTTCGAACCCAATTTTTTTCGTACCTTATTTTTGCTCGTACCCAATTTTTGTCGTACCCAATTTTTTTTCCTACCCAATTTTTTTTTTCGTAACCAAATCTTTTTTCAACCCATTTTTTTTGCACAATTTGTGTACCCAAAATGTTCGTAACCATTTTTTTCCTACCCAAAACGTTCGTACCTTCATATACAATTGTGGTGATGTAGATAAAATTAAATAGATTCTTTTATATCAATCATCTTCAAAAGCATCGTCACACCAGTACTGTCAGTACTTTGATCTATCTCGTGGCCACGAGTTAGCTATGTCGTGGCCACGCGATAGAAAAAAGAGGAGTGCAAAATTAAATAAAAGCGGCGTACAATTAAAAAAAGAGCGGTGCAGAAAAAAAGGCAGAGTGCATTTAATAAAAGAGGAGAGCATTTTCGTCATCTCGAGATCCCGACATAGCTAACTCGTGGCCACGAGTTAGTCAGCCAATCAAATTGTGCGTAACATGTGTAAATATTATGTACGCATATATTCTGGTTCCGAGCTTCCACTGTAAACAAATAGAAGCCTGGCATTGGCGGAATCATGGTCGACGCGATGATAATTGAGTTAACCAAATATTTACAAATGTGGCTCAACGGGTTATCATTCATTTTTCAATCGAAATGCATATATTTCATTCTGTAAACGTTCTTCCTTTTTTTCGAGTTCTTCCGCATATTAGAGTTAATTAATGTTCCATAACCTGAGTATGTTTCGGACAAGTACACAGATAGTGTAATTTCGGATGTTTGAGTAAATTTGTAACATACTGTATTTGTGATGTATTTTCGAGTAGTGTGACAAATATGAAAGCGTTGCGGTGTGGTTATCTTTGATTAACAGTAGTAATGCATTTTTATGTATTCATGCCTTTTTCCAGGTTCACCACAGTCAGAATTTCAGACCTGCTTTTCCCAGATTAGCAAAATGCTTCTAAATATCTTTTCTAAACTCCATTAAAAATGGTTCGTGGTTTTCAAGACAAAGTTATTCATAACTCATAATTCAAATCATTAATCATATTTCAGATGGATCATACTTGGTTCCAAGTAATTGAGAGTAGGTCTGGCCCAGATCACACAAACAGTGCCTGTGCCCAAAAAAACTCAAGTTCCCCTCATAAACGAGGAAGCAAGAGGGCAATATCAACTCCCACAAGAAAAACACCTAAACATGAACATAAAAGGATTAAACTTGTGATTATTTTTCACTTTCTAGTACTACTTTCTTTTCTATAATAATTCAATTGTATTTTTATAATTGTGAAATCTCTTCAACCAATTGTAAAATTTGTTGTAAGTACCAACATTTGGTATATTTACTATGGATTTAATATTTGTTAAACACAGGCTTGCTTAATAGAACACTGTCTTGTTGTGTGCATATTATATTTTTGCCATTAATATTAAGTTCTTTGCATTAGGACATGGGCTAAAATTTTAATTCAAAGATCAAATAAACCACTCTTCATTCATATAAACTATTTCTGCACAAGCCCATCAATCCTTTTTCAAGCTTTGCCATTAAACACTCAATTTTTCATGTTTCATCACTGATCTAGGATGAAAAAACCAGACACAACAAATGGTCCATCGAAGAGAAATCTTATCTGAAAGAATACAGTCAGAAATTACGAAAATATGGCGAGTCAGAAAACAGTTTCTGGAACAAGTGTGCAATTGCCATGAACAACATGTTTGGTGGAAAAAACAGAACAGGTACATAATGATTCTTAAACAGTAATAACATTAGTATATTTTCCTTATTTTACTGGCAGAGCACTCAATTTAATATTCAGGTATAATACAATGTCATATGAACCATGCTTATTAAATTGAATTTAGAAAACAATCATTACCATATGTCATAAGCTGTACATATGTACACAACAGAAACAGTGGGAGATGATAAATGTAGTAAAGGGGTGGGTGATTTTATAAAATAAAAAATCTAAAACGGCTATCAATCAGATATTTTGTTTTTGTAAAATTTATGACTAATTTTTAGTCAATTTAAACAAATAATTTTTTTGAAATGACTACTAATAATGTATAAAACACTTTTTAAGAAGTCTATGATATAGAAACATAGATTATTAATGTTTGCTAAAATAACATTATATTGTCGTTTCTTTTAAAGAAAAAAAAGATTTATCAAGCAATATTATCATATATTATTATTTCTGTTTTGTGTTTTTATTTTACCTTTTTTTGCTTCAATCAGGTTCCAGCTCTCCAAGAGAAGTTGCAGTGCATATATTGTCTTCTTCATTGAGAGGAAGTATCGTTGTAGAACTTTTAAATGAAATTGAATATGCAGCAAAAGAATGCTACAGCAAGGACAGTGTTTTAGCCCAAAAGGATTTCTGTGACCTGGCTGAATTTAAATGGCATGAACTCATTGATGAACTATTAGAGCAACAGCCACTGCTAGCTGATGTTCTCTTGGCTGTGTCTCTACCAACCTCTAAGATAGGGAATACAAAATCTGTACAGAGACTAATACTGGTCATATCTACTGTGTTTGGAATGTTGATGAATACAGGATACCAGGAGTTGTCGTTACAACTCGTTAGTTCAAAAGATAATCGCAATGACTTTAGCTAAAGAACAAAGATGCCCAAAATTACATTTAGTTTCAACTGTGTTTCTTTTTTTCTTCAAATGTTTTGTTTAAGCCCAAAAACACAAAATATGAATTAACACCTTGTTTATAGAATGGAATATTGTAAAGTGTGCAATTTATATTTAATCATTTTATGAGTAACTCAATAGAAAATTTCATTAAAGAGTTGCCAAACTCAGCTGTGAATGAATGTTTGTTTTATAAAATATTCAGTGTATGTATTTTAAATATATCTTTATATGTTTTAAATATTTCACAATATCTAAATACACATACAGTAAAAAACATACTAGGTATTAAAAACAAATCTTTCTTAGCCAGAAATTAGCAATATAAATGTATAGTTTCTTGCAATTTGATAAAAAAAACAGTATTAAACATTAAATTGTGTACTATTTTCTTAACCTCAAGTTTGTGAAATTGGGCATTTGAATGTTTATGTTACTGTTCATGACACATGTTTTGTTTGGAAATTAAATAAATCTTTTGGAACATCTATTTAATAGCGCTGACCCAGGCTCTTAAGGTCCTTGATGTTTTAGCTCACCTGAGCTCAGATGAGCTCATAGGATCGATGAATGTCTGTTGTCCGTCCTTCTTCTTTTAACTCCCCTTTGTTTTGTTTTCTGCTCATAGATCGAGAAACTTGGTCAGGATGATTGTTTGGAGGAATTGTAGGTCAAGTTCAAAGACGGGTCATCAGGGGTCAAAAACTAGGTCACTATGCCATTGACAAATATTGGCTTCCTGTACTAAAGTGAGCGATATAGGGCCATTATGGCCCTTTTGTTTTAATTCTACCCTTAACACAATCAGGAATAAGTTTACAAATCTTGCAAAAAAATATTCTTATTTCTTGTCCATTTCGTTTCAATTTTTGAATAATTGTAGTTCTATATGTAATTAGAACACCATTTAAATTTCATTAATATACCTTACGTAAAAATGTGTTAAATTTGATGTCAAAAGTGAATTTCCCAGCAGGATTCTCAGGGTTTGTAATTCTTAACTAATAAATCATTTTTAGCCTTATATAGAAGCAAAAAAAAATTGGTCCTGTCATGCAATTTCATGAGTCAGTCAGGGATCTCCAAACAATAGAAATTTTAAAGGGGCCTTTTCACATTGTTTGACATGTATTGAAGCTTGTCATTAAATGCTTTATATTGATAAATTTAAACATTGGACCTAAAAATCTCCAGTAAAAAACAACAAGAATACAATTAAAAAAAGGAAAAAAGTAAGCCTCAACTGGACTCGAACCACTGACCCCTGAGGTCCTGGAGTAAAAAGTCTCCCGCCTAGACCACTCGACCAACCATGCTCATGCTATGAGCGGATGTATTTTTTTAATGAAATAAGCAATCCTCTTAGTTTCCCAAACTATAATGACAACAACAGAACTTTCCAAATTATTCAATCGTTTCGCGTTGCAACGCTTTATAATTCCAAAGTTTTCAAATTGTCAAAAGATGCATATAATGAATATTTTAGAGCATGGTAAATGTTCAGTATTACTATTTCCTCACAAATATCATTGCTAAAACGAAAATTTGCGAATATGAAACATTTTTTGATTTTTTTTTTCAATTTACCAAAACGTGGTTCTACACGGCATATGTCATAAATAAGAAATAAAAAAATGTACCTCGTGACTGTTAGTTTGTTGTTATTTGTTTATACTTCGGTTATGTTTATTTGTTATTTATCCTTAAAGTATTATAGAACTTCAAAAACCAAACACACTGAATTAGTTAAAGCTGAAAGTTATTGCTTCAATCTTGTTTTAATATTACTTACATTTAATGACAATCACCTTTTGACCAAATTGTAGAGAAAAACCAATGGAATTTTTCTAAAATGAAGCAAAACCAAGTATAAGATTTTTCATTGGCTAGTTCATTCTACTATTTTCTGAAATGTGATGTTTCTATGAGCCTTTAAACTAATTGTTCCTATAGTAAGTTAAGCGCACCGACTTGAAACAGGTGTTGTAAATTATGAATTATTCACTATATACATTTGTATATAATGTATCCTTATATAATTTCACTTAACAGAATGCCTTTCAGATAAATGGAAATATATGAAGTATTACCTAAATGTGTTTGGTTTAGCTTTTCAAACCCATTTAGTTGATTTATTTAAGGTAATATTTAAAAAAAAATCAAATGAATTATAGACAAAAATGTTTGATCATTGTAGGTGTATGACAGACTTCAACCTTTGGGTGTCACTCTGAGCCATTCAGGCATGTTGTATACAATGGATCAGATATCGGGACATTTTAATACTGAATTAATTGATTCCATTGCCAGTGGAAAGAAATTCAGAATTGTTGGGGACAACATTAACTTTCATTTAGGTTTAAGCACTGTCCCAACAAGAGCTGTCAGAGGACAGCGCCCTCGACTATTCGAGTGCTTGACAGTATAACGTAAGCCATCATGGGGTAATATTCAAATTATTCAATAAGGTCAAGGTAATAGTTCAGGTATATTTTCCACAATCTATTGGACATTTGTAAAGACATAAAACAAACTAATAAGATTTTATTTAAAGTTTGATTGCAATTGCTTGGGTGGGAAGTTTGGACGGTCCTTCAAAAATAAAGTAAATAAATATATTTATATATTTTTTTAACCATGTTTCGAAGATTTTTTTTTATATTTTTTGGGTTGGGAGGGGGTTGAGAGGGGGGTATAATGTGGGGTGTGATCATTTATTAGATGATCTTTCAAAAATAAAAAATGGGGGGGGGGGGGGCAGGGATTCTGGGTTGGGGCATGGGGTATTGTTTGGGTGGAATCCATTGTGGTATTCAGGTAAGTGTTGTTTTGTCAAAGTATTAATAAAATCTGATCATAAATAAAGATGTAATGGCAATTTAACTAAAATTTACTCTTGACCTTCACAGTCAAGGTCATTCAAAGGTCAAGGTCAAATTGAACTTGGCAGGTACAGTACCCTCATGATAGTAAGAAAATATTTGAAATTTGAAAGCAATAGCTTTGATACTTTAGAAGTCAAGTGGATCTAAACACAAAATTTAACAAAATACTCAGTTACTAAGATAAAAAAGGGCCATTATTCTTACAAAATGCTTGATACAGTTGTCTGCTCTTGTTTATAGATTGGGGTCATGTTGTTAAAGAAGTTTGCAAAATATGAAAGCAATATGTTAAGGAACATTGAAAATATTTGAGGTGGTACGCAAACTTTAACATAGAATTATCAATAATATGCATATTCTAAATGAAAAAAGTGCCATAATTATAACAAAATGCTTGATAGAGTTGTTTTCTCTTGTTTATAAGTTGGGGTCATGCTGGTAAAGAAGTATGCAAAATATGAAAGCAATATGTCAATGGACATTGAAAATATTTGGGGTGGTACGCAAAACTTTAACATTTGCACGCTAACAGGAACGCCGACGCCGGGGTGGGTAGGATAGCTCCACTATATATATTTCATACAGAATAGTCGAGCTAAAAATCCGGTAAAGAAGATTAACACGGAAGAACTGCACACATGGATTTCTCAGAACCAAATTAAGTGTTATTATGAAATTGGACGTTAAAAAATAGGGTTACATTATTATGCTTAATAGTTCTGAACTTTTTATTCAAATTACATAGAATGTTTGAATTTTAAAAACATTGTTATAGACAATGAACTTTTATTACTAAACTGTTTCCCATAAGGCCAAACAAATATTGTTTCTGGTCACCAGATTGACCCTCTTTTTTGTATCCCGACCCAATCTTTTTTTATTGACACTTTCTTTAAATATGTCAAAAGTCAATTATTTATAAGTAAGTTCTTTTTAAGGTAGATTTGATCATTTTTCAACCAAAATAAGCATAGCAGCACAATTAAGAACAGAACAGAAAAGAACTTTATTAGGTAACTTATACTATATGGTATATCGTTACAAACAAATGTTAATTTATAAACATAAATCACGCAACTCCCGTACCATTCTCACATATTTTCACCCATACGCACTATCCTCAGAAACACACAAAAATACACTCACACTAACATATGCATTAATTCAACATAGAATATACATTTTCATCAAACATAAATGATAAATAAATCAATCCAATCAAATATATTTAAGATATTTAAAATATTCGAGGATAGACTTTCCTAAAAAGATGTGAAAATTCAATTAATCAAGGAATCTTGTAATAATAATATGTATGCTTGTAGTTAGGTGAAAGTTTACTAAAATCATATTCTAACCCCAGTTCATTATTACACAAATCACAACAAATGGAAAACTGTTAGACTTCCTTAGTTTCAAACCAAAATACTGATTAACTAAAGTTCTTCGGCAGATAGTTGAGTTTCCACAATAGTCCTTCATTTCTCTGGTCATATGTGCAGATGCAATGACTGATTTGTTAAAGAAGAGAATGGCCAGGGCATCAACATGGCTTCTTCCTGCTCTGCCGATCTCTTGTATGTAAGCTGCAAATATAATGTGTGTGTGTTTATATATATATATATATATAAAGATGTACATTTTGCTAAAAATATTAGGAAAATTGTTCCTAGTTTTAGGAAAACTTTGTTAATAGGTAATAAACAGCTCCAGAAAAAATGGATTATTTGTGTCATGTTTGAGCTGAGAGAACAGATTAGAACTTAAAGCACAAAATAAAGTTGTATAAGCTCAGGTCAGTTTGTTTGCATCAGCAGATCAAAACTTCATTATCTACTAGTATTATCTTGTTTGTGCTCAATGCTCAATTATGTGCTCATGGCTCAAACTGCAAATAGTTTTGTTGACTTTTATATATAATATTGGAGCTTAATTATGCTTACATTCTGACCAATGTTGTTTAATTCTGTGTTCGCAATCAGAGACGTAGATAACAACGTCTCTGTCGCAATGCATCTGTAACTGACTGGCTGTTGATAACCTGAAAAAAGAAGAAAGCAGTGTAGTGTAAGGGCTAGTTTAAATAATTAGACCTTGGTTACACAGGATTATCATCCCACCAAGGAAAATTACAAGCATCTGGATTTAATCTCGCTCGGTAGGCATGTCATCACAGGTTTTAGTCCTGCATGTGTCATAATCTCTTTCTCTTGTGTACTATGACTATGTAAATTGCTTAGCAGTTGAATTTAAAATTTAAAAAAAAATACCGATTATTTACAATAATAATTATTTTAACTTAGCTCTCTCAGCCATCATAGCAAAAATTGCAAGTACAATAGGACAATGTAAATAGTTCTATTAGAATGAGCAGTGGCCGCTTGTAAAATTTATTATATAGTTGTTTGTTATAAATGAGCATTGATAAAACAATCAAATTAAATGTATGTACAAATACATTATCGATTTTAAACAGAATAAATTGTATTATGTAAGCCAAAAATGTACATATCATTGGTAAAAATAAGGATTTTGACGGTACTATTACTCCATATAATAAATGTTATCCGAAATTACATTTTCCATTTATTTATCCGAAAACTATTCAACTTATAAGAATGAAAAATCTCAAACAAAATCAATCGTTCCGTGAAAATGAGTCATACCATTCACTGTGAATGAACAAAAACTGTCACGTGACCACAAAAGTAAACGTCAGTAGTCATTTTATGACAACAAACAGCCGCGCAAGGTAGGTTTTTTCGGCGTAAGCTGTATTAAGCCAGCTTTTCACCCTGACTTGACCTTTGTAAGTGTCCAATAATACTCAAATAAAATTTCACGCGGCTAGGTACGAATGAATACACTTCATTTATTCCATTGGCTGATTTGAGTATAACACCAGAACATTGGAAACATATCCGCGTCTTTGTAATACTGTTTTACTGCATGAAACAATTTTATCTCTAATGAAAAGGCTCAATAGATAGAACAGTTTTGCAATCAATTTTCGACATAAATACAGTTTGTGCGTTCACCTTTTATTTTCAGAGAATTACCAGCGCAAAAGCGTTTATACTAAAGGCTATGTTGTCATATTTAGTACTTACTTGCATTGCATTTCAACTCGCGAGGTTTCGGGTCAATTCGCGGCCATTTGTGAAAGTCAGAGTTTATATACAGTTCATCACCGGAGTTCGCAGAAGGGGTTGCGAAGTGTTACACCGGTCTTACTGACAATAACGTAGTGACTGTAATGCATTGCATTCCAATCCGCAAGGTATCAAGGTCAGTTTGCGGTCAGTTGCAGAAATCTTTATATAAACGCCGTCTCGTAAACTTTGTGCACTTGAAGTCTGTTTTGATCAAAAAGATACTAAATAAAGATATTCGGCGATATTATTGTGGTATGTCAATCATCGATTTTTAATATGGTTTCAACATTTGCATGATAAGGACCAATTTTGATAAAATTAATTAGAAATATTTATCCATTTAGACCAGTTTATTTATGAGCACAATAATTCACTATACTATAATTATGCAATTAAATAAGATTCGAGTATTGCCGGCTGACCTATATGCACTCGTTTATTTTCATGTTTCTTGTGTTTTTCTATTCTGTAAATATAGATATCTGAGTAATATCACATAAAGCAAAATAAGCCACGAAATCTGGCGCAGCACCCCGTAATTGATTTGCTTATGATGTAGCTAAGAACTGCGCAGAAAAAAGGCATCCGCTACTTTTTATCACATAGAGATAACTTTTGATCGTTCATAAACATCGACCACAATCAACGCCGTATATCTTTTTTTAAAGATATTTCTTGTTTCCAATATCTTTGCCGATCATCCTCTGACTTTCATACGACCTAGTGCAGGCAATATGGCATGCATATAGCTTTCGATCGGTATATCACGCGTTTTGTGTGTTGCTCTGGTTTTCGAGAACACTTCGGCGCAAATTTCCATTTAAGCAGCAAACGTCAGTAGTAAAATGACAAAGAGTCGGTGTTCTCGAAAATTAACTATCACAGAACTGTCTATGCTTTACCGGAAGAACAAATATTGCATATGTCTATGCATAAACAAACAAAATTATCTGCCGGATAATAAATAAACGTTTAAAGAGTGAAAACAAATATGGCAAACGTCAGTAGTACCTTTAGGAATGGCAAACGTCAGTAGCAAAAATATGCAAACGACAGTAGACGAAAAAATTCAGGCCTTTAATTTAATGAAAAACATGTGAATCAATATAGTTTATGCTAATTTAGATTAAAATTAGATATAACAAGTTAAGATTGATGTTATAAGTTAATGCACGACATAATATATAAATTCTGCAACAACAAAAATTAACTAATGTTAAAGTGATATTATGGGCATCTAACAGTTTATAGGTGTCTATCGCAACCATTGTGTTTTTTTGTGTGTGTTCACTTCATATACACTTATATTTGTTAATGCAGCATCAAAATATTTACAAATATCCCGGAAAGAGAAATATAATGCTTTTGAATATCAACCGTACTTTCATTTTGACAACTGACGACAGGAATGATTCGATTTACAATGTAAATCTAAATTGATTTGTATGCAGATTCGTTCATACGAAACAAAGACACTTATTTTGTTTCACGGATCATTTCGTAATTTTCAAACAAGTAAAATAGTATAAGTCAAAAATCAATAAGATTGCATATTATTTTATTAAAGTGATATTATGAATTGGGCTGAAAAAATTAACAGGTCAAAAGAGTTAGTTAAAATGTGATTAATGACCAATTATCTGCAACGCATCTTGCAACCAGTTGGTTATAAAAATATATATAATAAATTCGATATTTTACGTGACTGGTGAGTCCTCTTCCGGGGTCCTCTTAGTCGGAATGATCCGTAAAACAAAATAGTGTCTTTGTGTCGTATGAACGAATCTGCATAAAACTCAATTTAGATTCACATTGTACATCGAATCATTCCTGTCGTCAGTTGTCAAAACGAAAGTACGGTTGATATTCAAAAGCATATTATATTTCTCTTTCCGGGATATTTTTTCAATATGTTGATGCTGCATTAACGAATATAAGTGTATATGAAGTGAAAACACCAAAAATAAACAACGGTTGCGATAGACACCTATAAACTGTTAGATAAACATAATATCACTTAAACATTAGTTCATTTTTGTTGTTGCAGAATTGATATATGTCGTGCATTAATTTATGACATCAATCTAAACTTGTTATATCTAATTTAAATCTAAAATAGCATAAATTATATTGTTTCACATGTTTTTCATTAAATTAAACGCCTGCATTTATTCGTCTACTGCCGTTTGCATATTTTTGCTACTGACGTTTGCCATTCCTAAACGTACTACTGACGTTTGCCATATTTGTTTTCACTCTTTAAACATTTTTTTAATATTTGGTAGATATTTTTGATTGTTTATGCATAGACATATGTAATAAATGTTCGTCCGGTAAAGCATATACAGTTCCGTGATAGTTAATTTTTGAGAACACTGACTCTTTGTAATTTTACTACTGACGTTTGCTTCTTAAATGGAAATTTGCGCCGAAGTGTTCTCGAAAACCAGAGCAACACATAAAACGCGTGATATACCGATTGAAAGCTATATGCAGGGCCGTACCCAGGATTTGTTGACTGGGGGGCCCAACCGGGGAGGGTTCCCCCCTCCCTATATATATACTTTTTTAATTTGGCACTTTGCAAGGTGAATTTTAATGCTTATAAAAATGGTGTTTTGTGATATGAATTAATGGAATATAACAAGAAATCAGCACATTTTGTAAGTCTTAAGCTTTAAACATTGGTGTGAATTCACAACAATATTAAAAGCTTTAGATTTCCGAAACTAACAGGTTTAAACTGACGATTATCCACATCAACTCTCGTATTGCTTCCACCATTCTTTTTTTACAAATCAATAACGTCATAGGTTTTTTTCACTGATTTTTTGGGAAAGACCTTGCCTTTTTAAGGAAAAAATTTCGCGAAACGCCTAATTTATGGGGGAAATAATGAAAGTCTTAAATAATCAATTTAACATATTTTACTGTTTTGAAACAAATTCAAGGCAACAGATAATTTAATTATACAATATTTTACTACACTGGATCATGTTAACTTATATAACGAGATCGATTTGTTGTTTCAATTTTACTTTTTTTTACCAATGAGCCATTAATAGGTTGACATTACTCAATTCTCGGTACTCAATTATCAATGCGGGGAACACGTGGTCAGATTTGATAAAAAATGGCCGCCGATGCCTCGATTCGATGGAGAAACTGAGTCTTCAAACAGGTACATCTACCTTATTACTTACTTGTTTTTAATCGGATAACGCCTATCATATGGCCAGCCGGAACCGTTTTCTGCTGGTTGGTCTGAGTGTGGAGATAACTCATGGAATATTTCGCGATTTCCTGACGGAAAACGTTTGAAGACTCAATTTCTCTATCGAATCGAGGCATCGGCGGTCATTTTTTATCAAATCTGACCACGTGATTCCCCGCATTGAATTATTTTGGTTAAATTATTTTAAATACTGAATTCTGCCAAATTCGTATCTGTTGCTCGGCAAATTTATGAATCTGTTTTTCTTTTCAACAGATATGTTTAACTATCTCATCGTAGTCTTTTTCCGTGATTTCCTTGCAAAAATGATAAATACTCAGTTTTAATACATTTGTCAGTGTTTTTGTTCCGGTTCAAATTCAGGGCCCTATCTCAATGTAAAAAGTATATATTGGGACCTAAAAATTCCCAAATAAAAGGTTTCCAAAAAAAAACAAGTTAACTTTTATAGGGGAAAAATACGTCTAGGGAAAAGGGCCTTCTCAAAGAAGGAAAAAAACCTGCGTCAGCAATTATCAGACTATATTCTACAACCTCCTGTAGCAGTTGCCTCCATTTGCTGCACTAATCAAAATACATGATACATCAACCATCGATAGATGAAGCATTCATGATCACAATGGGGGACTGATCGGGGATGTGTGTACAAGGCGATAAGAAAACATTGCCTATGGGCTTATCTCGATTGGCGAGCGCTAATCCCCTTGTTTATCAGGGACAATAAAACATAGATGCTCTTTTGTTTTGAGGGAAAGTGTACTGTGGGCCCTTGCACAAGAGAAAAAAATGCAGTGGGCCGATCATTTAAAAAAATCATAGTTCGACAGCCAGCTGGGGGGGGGGGCCGGGCCCCTGGGCCCATGGCCTGGGTACGGGCCTGATATGCATGCCATATTGCCTGCACTATAGGTCGTATGAAAGTCAGAGAATGATCAGTAAAGATATTGGAAAAAAACCTACCTTGCGCGGCTGTTTGTTGTCATAAAATGACTACTGACGTTGACTTTTGTGGTCACGTGACAGTTTTTGTTCATTCACAGTGCCATTGAAATACTTAATTATAATACTGATCAAGAGATAAATAATTTGCACAACGAACCACCTTTTAAAATTTGCTATTTAACTTACTATTGCCATCGCCTCCGCTATAACTTCGTCTGTACCACAGGTGAAGGGCGCGTGGCCAAGTCACTTTAACACTATCAATTTGTCATAAAACAACATTTTTTATCATATTGACCCCAAAAAAAATAAAAAAAATTCTGATATGTTATATATGAACAAGGTAGGCGAAAATCGACCGCCATTTAGGCAATTAATCGCATAAAATGTTGATGAAGGTGATTTTCCTGTGTCAAGAGATACGTACCTTGTTCATATATAACATATCAGAATGTTTGTTTTTTTTTTTTTTTGGTCAATATGATAAAAAATGTTGTTTTATGACAAATTGATAGTGTTAAAGTGACTTGGCCACGCGCCCTTCGTCTGTGGTCTGTACCTGCTGACTCTGTGTATACAAAGGGGCAGGTAATCCAGAATAAACGTTAAATTGACATAACAAACAATTTGATTGGCTGAGCTAAGTCGGGATCTCGAGATGACGAAAATGCTCTCCTCTTTTATTTAATGCACTCTGCCTTTTTTCTGCACCGCTCTTTTTTTAATTGTACGCCGCTTTTATTTAGTTTTGCACTCCTCTTTTTTCTATCTCGTGGCCACGACATAGCTAACTCGTGGCCACGAGATAGAAAAAAGAGGAGAGCAATTTAAAACAAGAGAAGCGCCTCTCTTTTTTTAATTGCACGCCGCTTTTATTTAGTTTTGAACTCCTCTTTTTCTAGAAAAAAGAGGAGAGCAATTTAAAAAAAGAGAAGTGAATGTCACCTCTATGCCACCGTACCTCAGAGAATAGACATGTGAAATAACTGTTATTTGATTGTATAATGTGTATGTTTAATATTGTATGTGCATGTTATAATCATATTATACTAGTACTAAATAAATGTATTTTATAAACGCAAGCCATAATATTCTCATGCTGCAATTATTTTTTTGAAGGTATCAAACTGTTAAGAAATTGGGTAAATTAACTTGTGTTATTTGTCAAGTTTCAAGGTATTTCTTATTCCGTGAGAAAGTTACATAATGGATAATATTTCTATAGTGTTAATTGGATATCTCAACAATGTTTAAGATAGACTAGAACAATACCACAATCTGCGTCACTTTAGAGATAACTTGAGAAGTTTTATCAGGATGTTAACATTAACCAGCAGTGTGTTAGATTAATCACCAGTGCTTCGCCAATTAACGGTCTGTAAACAGATACAGATAAATATTTTCCCAAGAAAACATATATTTGAAAAGAACGACATGTTCCATAATCTAATGAATAGTTAAAGGGACATCACTGTATTATACTTTACTATTATCTGTAAGAGTTGTCTTTATATATGAATGTATATGCTATGCAGTTTGTTGTACACTTGCAGCTTAGACATAACAGAATAAACATGTAGCCGCAAACGCCTTGAGTTGTATAAATTACACCGGCTAGACTACAACAGCATGTACATTTCAAAACAATAATTATTTATCTAAATTTAGGTTAAAGGTGTTTATTTGTACAGTATGAAGAGACAGGTAACATTATGTTCATAATGTAGAGTGTTTCATGTAATTTTACTATATATTTTGACCTCCTTTGAAGCATATCATTTAGGATTAAAAATGTCTATCGGTAGTATCAGCCCTCTTCGTGAATACATACGAATTATTTTGGGAGTGAAAAATAAAGAAACATGTGTTATATGTCAATATAAAGTTAAAAGTGTAGTTTTGGACATACCAACACAAACAGCATTTAAATCTGCATTGTTTTGACAAAATACTTGCTAGATTTAGCTCCCTGTAGTAATCTGTATCATGCGAGATATGTCTCATTATGTGGGCCCTGCTATAATTGGTTGCACGGAGTCTAGATGAGACATTATACGCTCCGTGTTGGTTAATAAGGTTTTTTCGGCGTAAGCTGTATTAAGCCAGCTTTTCACCTTAGCCTGACCTTTGTTAGCGTCCAATAGAATTCAAATAAAACTTCCCGCGGCCAAGTACAGATGAATACACTTCATTGACTGCATTGGCTGATTTGAGAATACGACCAGAACATTGGAAACATGTCCGCGTCTTTGTAACACTGTTTTACTGCGTGTTCAGCATGAAACAATTTTATATCTAATGAAAAGGCTTAATAGATAGAACAGTTTTACACTCAATCTCGACAACAATACAGTTTGTGCGTCCACCTTTTATTTTCAGAAGATTTTCAGCGCGAGAACGTTTGCACTTAAAGGCTATTTTCTCATATTTATTACTATCTTCCATATTCCTGTAAACATGTTAACATGTTAAAGAATAGAGAGCAGTGGAAACGAAGACTCACTTTAATGCATTGCATTTCAACTAGCGAGGTTTATCGGGTCAATTTGCGGCCACTGTGTGTGAATGTCAGAGTTTACATACAGGTCATCGCTGCGTCTCTACCCTATGTGCTGATCGGAGTTCGCGGCCAGGAAAATAATCGTTACATAATAAAGACGCTATAGCGTGAACTAGGTGAACTGGAATTTTCTTTAGACCAGACAGATGTTAAATGAAGATATCCAGCGATATCATATGGTATGTCAATAATAGATTCTTAATGTGTTTTACAACAATACCATGATAAATATTATTTTTAATTAATTTAACAAGAATTATGCCATCATATTGACTAATGAATTAAGCATGAGCGCAATGATTCTCGATACTGTTAAAAATCGAATCAAATAGCAACGCCAGACAAACCACTAAATCAGGTTTGTTCGAAAAACGCGCGTATAAATATTTTAAAATATATACGGATACTTCGCGTGTGGCCGGTTGACTCATATGTTTTAATTTCACTTCCATTCTTCTTTTGGTTTTCTGTTTTGTATCTATACGTTTATGACCAGCAATATGTAATAATGTAAAATAAGCCGCGAAAACTCCGCGTATCATCCCGTACTGCGTTTGCTGCAGGTAAGAACTGCACAGAAAAAGACATTCGCTATCTTTGATCTCATTCATTGAAGTCTTTACCTTTCATTAACTGCAACCACAATCAACGCCGTATATCTTTTTTAAAGATATTTCTTGTTACCTATGCGCATATGTTGGTTCTATAAATACTGGTAGAATCTTAAAGGGGCCGTCCAACGTTTTGGTACATTGACAAAATTAAAAAAAGTTGTTTCATATTCGCAAATTTTCGTTTGTGTCATGATATTTTTGAGGAAATAGTAATACTGACCATTTACTATGCCCTTAAATATCCTTATATGCAGCTTTTGACGATTTGAAAACTTGAAAATTATAAAGCGTCGTGCGATGCGAAACGATTGAATAATTTGGAAAGTTCTGTTGTTGTCCTTATATTATGGGAAACTACGAGGATTGCTTAAATATATAGGTAATCAAGAGCACCGCATAAACGGGTGCCAACGCTCGGCTGCGGGTGCATTTTTTTATAAATGAAAGCTTGTCAGAATTTTTCTTGACCTTGTGACCAAAATATGGGTTAGGCGTGTAGAACTCATCAAGGTGAAGCTACATATGAAGTTTCAAAGTTGTAGGTGGAAGCACTTTGATTTTATAGCCAATGTTCAAAACCTTGACAAATGTCAAGGTTTTAGCACGACGCGGACGGCGGACGACGAGATAGCTATGACAATACCTCGGGTTTTCTCCGAAAACAGCCGAGCTAATAATACATCCGCTCAAAGCATGAGCATGAATGGTCGAGTGGTCTAGGCGGGAGACTTTTTACTCCAGGGGTCAGTGGTTCGAGCTCTGTTGAGGGTTACTTTTTTTTCTTTTTTTAAATTGTATTCTTGTTTTTTTACTGGAGATTTTTAGGTCAAATGTTTAAATTTATCAATATAAAGCATTTAATGACATGCTTCAATACATGCCAAAATCTGTTGGACGGCCCATTCAATGGAAAAACAAAACAATTAATTGCTCATGTTGATCTTAAAATATTTGTACATTTTTTCAAAACTTAGCAGCATATAAAACATTTAATAAAGCTACTGATAAGCCATAAACAAACTAACATAATTATGTGTTACATAATTTAAAAATCATAGCATTACCCTGGAATAAACATGACCTACTTTCCAATGAACACCGGAAATCATTGATCGTCTTATAGTTATGAATAGCCATCAAATAAATTAATACTCCTAATCATTGAAAAAACAACTGTCTTGCACTTCTTGAGGGTTTTTCGTTAAAGTCACAAGAATATGAGGTGGGCCGATAATATGAGAATAAGCGATATAAATTCATGTTGACACCCAGATAGTAGTCAACGGTAAATCAAACGTAAAAGTTATTAATTCTGTTATTTCTATGTTAAACACCGGTTGAAAAAGAACAACAAGGTATACAAGGAAAGTCAGCCTAATACAGGTGGGTGTTAAACCGTGCAGGTATTTCTGCAGACAAGCAGCATCCAGGAGAACAATATCCGCTCTCTTACGTGTACTTAAACAGGTTTATAAAATAGCATCATGATATGTGTAGGTAATATTTGTGGGCATATCTTTTTATCACTTGATAACTTGAAGCACCTCTGAACTATGGCCCATGTAGTTGCCGTCACTCCTGATAACCTTCTCGTACCTGTCGATCGCAGTTAACAATGCACGTATAAATAAACCTCTCATTCTACCAAAGAACAGTTATCCAATGGAATTCACTACCTTACCTTTATACATCCTTGCCCCCGTTATCCATCTGTAGACACAATGTAATAACATTAAATAAACATCCAACTGAGAGCCTTTGTACCATTGTCACCTTTAAACTAATAGGCACTGGCGCAAAATCTTATATTTAGGAGGAATGCTGTATCAGTAGAAGAAGAATTAAAAACTACATCCTAATTAACATTTTTGGATCTGTATCTTAAACAGTTTAAATTAAAACTTATCTTGAAACTTAATAATACCAACGTATTAATTATCTACTCTGGTCCTATTGTTTAAGGGTAACCCTCTGCTTAGTTTAATAAACAGCCAAATTGCTGGAAGCACTACTCAATTGCGGCCCTTTAATAGTAAAAATTATTTAAACTAATAAAGTTCTTTCTTTAACTCAAATAGTTGTAATCTGATCACCATCAAACAGATCTCTTTAAGCGTTTCTTAATTATCATTATGGCTCGATTGGTCAATATCGGCTCGGGTACTACTTACATGTAAACCGGGTACACTTAAGTATACTTACATGTACCCCGGGTTGGAAAATATACTAAAACGTACCCGGAAATTTTAACGCTAAATCGGTCGTTGTTGGCTCTTTTTTTTTAATTAATTATGTTCATATTTATGTCAATTTTTTGTTAAATGGCCACTATATTATCGGAACTCATACTCAAAAAGCATGTTGGTGCAGTTTTTGTTTTAAAAGAAGTTTGTTTCGTAATAAGGGTTATCGGTAGCGCGCTTTACGAAATCGGATTATGGGCGAGAATAAATATCGATTACAGCCTAATATCGTCCGAGTACGTTTTAGTGTATTTATACCGTACCCCGGGTACATGTAAGTATACTTAAGTGTACCCGGGGTAGTAGTACCCGAGCCGACAAGGACCAATCGAGCATCATTATGTAGCACAGGTCACATTTTTGTCTCCCTTTTCACAAAACATACATTAATTTTTTGTGTGTAAATTCTGTCCTCTTAAGTGTCCATTCACCCAAGCAGGCTAATGCAATAGTTGTTAAGTCCAATCATAATCATGAAATATTGTTATATTTCACTGATCACGCTTGCATTTGCAAAGACAATTTAGTTGAGGTGTAAAACTGTTTTATTTATTACACATTTTGTATTGTTGTATTATGAAATGTGTGTGAAGTGTACTAATTGGAATATTCATAGTTCATAAAATTGCAAGCTCAGTGTAGACCAGACCAATATGTGGGCGTACTTTGTAACACGGTGGCGCTCATGTTGAACACATTTTTCGGCATAGCTGTTTCACGTCACGTTTGACCTTCATCATGATAGATCCGAAATGAATAAACCCGAATTGTTCATTGGCTAATAATACAAAAATCACTGTAAACATTGGTAGTCTGGTTTCCAGACTAAAACATTGGATGCATATCATTTGAAGTGAAAATGAAATATGAATATATTGTAAATTACATGTCAATTACAATAAATTAAAAACTGTCATGATACAAAACATCCTCTAAACATTAAATCGAAACGTTTCTCCTTAGTTTACGAAGCAGTATAGCATTAATCACATGTCTGTACAATTAAAAGAATCTATTGTTTACCATTCTATACATAGATGGTAACGTCACTACGTTATTGTCAGACTGGTGTGTACACAATGATTGTTTACATGCCATAGCGGCCACACTAAACACTATAAAAACAGGCTAGATTGCACTTTACCGGTACGCAGTTGTTTACCACTATCGACAAGGCGGGTGTTTGGGGCGGTAGCCCACGATACTAAGGAAATATATAGGTGTTGGAAATATATCTGTTTTGATTTATTATAATCCATATTTGCGGTTATTAGTGTAAATTTGTTTCTTTGTACTTTGGTTCGTTCATTTTTTATATAAAGTTCTGTTTTTCTGCAAAAAAATCATATCACTATGATGCTTGCAATATTAAGTCTTTTATGTTTACATTCTTCTAACATCTGTACACATTATAACACATTATCTGTTATTTCATTCCAACATTATGTTCATAATTTTTCAGTGGCGAATATGTTTTATTATGCCCCCCTTCGAAGAAGAGGGTGTATATTGCTTTGCTCATGTCGGTCTGTCGGTCGGTCTGTCGGTCCGTCCACCAGGTGGTTGTCAGATGATAACTCAAGAACGCTTGGGCCTAGGATCATGAAACTTCATAGGTACATTGATCATGACTCTCAGATGACCCCTAATGATTTTGAGGTCACTAGGTCAAAGGTCACGGTGACCCGAAATAGTAAAATGGTTTCCGGATGATAACTCAAGAACACATACGCCTAGGATCATGAAACTTCATGGGTAGATTGATCATGACTCGCAGATGACCCCTATTGATTTTGAGGTCACTAGGTCAAAGGTTAAGGTCACGGTGACCCGAAATAGTAAAATGGTTTCCGGATGATAACTCAAGAACGCATACGCCTAGGATCATGAAACTTCATGGGTAGATTGATCATGACTCGCAGATGACCCCTATTGATTTTGAGGTCACTAGGTCAAAGGTCAAGGTGACCCGAAATAGTTTAATTATTTTCGGATGATAACTCAAGAACGCATACGCCTAGGATCATGAAACGTCATAGGTAGATTGATCATGACTCGCAGATGACCCCTATTGATTTTGAGGTCACAAGGTCAAAGGTCAAGGTCACGGTGACCTGAAATAGTAAAATGATTTTCGGATGATAACTCAAGAACGCTTTTGCTTAGGATCCTGACACTCAATAGGTACATTGATCGTGACTCGCAGATGACCCCTATTGATTTTCAGGTCACTAGGTCAAAGGTCAAGGTCACAGTGACAAAAAACGTATTCACACAATGGCTGCCACTACAACGGACAGCCCATATGGGGGGCATGCATGTTTTACAAACAGCCCTTGTTTTCCTATTGAAACTAATGCATTACTCGTTCAAGTATGCAAACCTAGTCATTACAATACTTATTGATAATAAAACATACAATTTCACCTCTTCTTGTTCTTCATTTTTATTTGTTAATACATTAAAATATATTATCTTATTATCACTCACTACCTTCATTAAAATACATGGTCGCTTCATTCCATCTCCTTTCACTGGTCGCAAACATTAAAACATCAACGCCGTATATCATTTAAAGATATATCTTGTTTCTAATATCAAAGCTTTGATTATACGTTTTGGTTCGGAATGCTAGTCAGTTCAGCATCTGGTCATTTCGGACTTTAGTCACTTCGGCACTCGGTAGTTATTTCGGCACTTGAAGTTGGACGTTTCGGCACTTATAGTTAGACACTTCGGCCCTTAGTTTGTTTTTTAAAAATGCATAGGTTTATAATATATTAAATGCATATATCGGTAAATTAATATATTTTAACATACATTGTATTGTCATCTCAATGCCTTCTATGGAGTTATTTGATCTTAAAATTGAATATTAATGGGAAATGGAAATGAATAATATTTAAATCTAAATATAAATCTTCGCAAACCTCATAGTAATCGTTTAAATGATTAACATTTTTTAAATAAATAATGAATTAAATGAATTTATTGTTAATATATTTTTTAACGTGTATTGCATTGTCATCGACACTTACGTTTCGACACTAACTTCAGTTTTAACCTAAGATATTAATATTTATTATTGATATATTAACTAGGAACGTCAAAATAAGGCAAACACATCGAATTTTAATCAGTTTTATTTTTCTTGTTTGAAAAACTGTATAAAAAAACGACATACATGGCACAAATCGATAAAAATTGACATGACCGAACAAATATAATTCATCGAATTTTAATCATCTTTCTTTTTTCTATTTTCAAAAAGTAAAAAAAACAACATATATGGCAAACATCGATAAAAATGGACATGACCAAACAAATATAATTCATTGAATTTTAATCAGTTTTATTTTTCTATTTTGAAAAAAGTTAAAAAAGAAAAAAACGTCATAAAAAAATTTCGAATTTTAATCAGTTTTATTGTTTTATTTCGACAAAAGTTATAGAAAAATACATGGCAAACATTGATAAAAATGGACATGGCAAACAAATATAATTCACCACCAGAAGCATCTGGCCCGTACACGTTGGTACACTCTCTGAAAAGACGTGAGACGGAGATCTCGATCTCTCTGAGTATTTCTCCCACAGATTAAACGGTTAAATTACGGTCGGTCGTGAAAGTAGAAACAATCGAGTTGAAATAGAATATTTTGCACTTACATGTATTTCACTAAAACTTTGGAATAATTGAACAATTAAATCGTCACTTTGAATTTGATTTTAAAAAAGTCACACTTTTCAACTATTTTCCTAAATACTCCAACATCGCAAGGGATTATTACGTACTGATGGTCTATATATAAGGATCAACTGATTGTTCAATAGATAAAAAAATACTCGCTATATATATATATCTAATTTGGTGGTAAGCGAGATTATTATGACGCGAGCAGCGTTAGTTGAAAGAGTGACATGTGGACAGTAATTAACGAAAGTCTGTTGATAATACAACAATGGGTCACACCCTTATCCCAAAAGGGGCCAAATACAATATTCTTACCAATACGTATATATTAAAAAAGACAGACAATGCAGCAAAACACACTTAACATTTTACACAGGATGTATTAAAATATTCATACATTATTTTTTAAGAATACCAATGTAAATTATAAGATATGCAAATTAAATGATTTTACATACCGACGTACATTTCAATTTTTTTTTATTTCAAATCAATAAAGCATTTTCGATCGATGCATAAAAAATACCACAAATTACGTATACATGAATATGATTTTTTATTTTGGAAATCTAGCAGAAGCTTCAGTTACGAAATGTGAAAGAAAGAATCCGTTCAAATAATTACAATTTTACTAATTAAATGCTTTTTTAGCCTTATATACCATTGAAATAGTCAATTTATTTAAGTGCAATATCGTATTATACCAAACACTTTTATGGATCCATTAACTAGCCTTTTAATTAATTGCTCTTAAACTTTGATCTGACCAACTGAGGAAAAGTACATTACTCCTACTTTTAGTGGCAAACGCGTTTTGTGTATATACTTTGCACACTGATTGAACATAACTTAAATATGTGATAATATACAAGTGCCGATATGACTAACTATGAATGCCGAACTGGTCAAACCCGAGTACCGAATTGGCACTTGTTTACGGCGCCGAAGTAACCAGGTGCCGAATTGACTAGATACCTTGGTTCGTACCCAGTTTATTTCGAACAAAGAGCAGTAATTGTGTTTAAATCACACTGAAAGATAACGTGTAAGTAATGTTTGTATAAAAATATTTTGTGAACATTCAAGTATGGCAATTGCATCTTCAACACGGGTTTTTAAGCGTTTTGGACTTAAATTATTTCGGATAGGTTTTATATTAGTAATTGATTGTGTCATACTAATATTGATTTCGGATAATCAATTCGGATATAGATTGTTTTTGAATATTATTAATATTGAAAAAAGACCACTATATTGTGTTATTTGATCGATAAATTTCGAGTTTAATGAGGTCCTTTACTGTCTTTACGAGGCTACATTATGTGCAGACACACAGTATGCCACACCACTTCAGTGCTTTCCACAGGATTTTTTTCAGGCGCCCCGTAGTTGCAATAATTCAACTCTCAGCTTTATAACCCAATGGTTAGCCGCCATAGCAAAAATTATCAAAGGCTCTGGCAGTCCGTTTATATGGACTAGGCGCCCCGGGGCTTATAGAGGTGGCTTCTCCCCTCCCGACGTTGATTTTTTAATTAATTTAATGTTTCATTTGACGTTCTGTGGTGCGTTATAACTCTTATAAAAACAACGTCAAAAGGCGTCATTTGGTACGCTATGACTAATCAAGAAAACCCACTAGCTTTAAAGTCATTTATAAAGACATTTTTTAATAATTGTTTTTAAACTTCCCGCCAAAATAGTAAAATCCCAATTAGAACAATTCTTCAATACATCCATATCAACCCGACTCTATTACTGCATACTTACTACTTTTCAAGTTTCATTACCCAATTATCCCATTTTTAAAAGCACTTTCTGGTAAATATTGACGATAAAAGTGCTAAATAATTTTGCGTTGCCATTTTTCTCAAGTATAAAATAAATTTCGACATAAGTGACTATTTAAAGATTTGATGAAATATTGCCACTGAACATGTGTAAATCGCTTGACTTGGTGTGTTCTTATGTTAATAAAACGCTCTATACACCCACGCTTTCTATGCACATGACACGACGTTGTACATACTGCAAATTTTTTGCACCCTTTTTATTGAGACAAAGGGTCAACACAAAATAAATTATCACTGTTTATTTGAAGCAACAATCCGTTAACGTAGAGTTTACATTTACATTCGGAAGTGGGTTTCGGATTACAAATTTAATTATGCTCAATTGAGACTTCAAGAATACATTAACAGTTGCGTAATGAATTCAACGATAATTGCTTAAAACGCGTTTACAAGTCGAGTAAATGTTTTGACAGTATTATTCATGAAATGCACAACTTCCACGAGCATTACAGCTATCATCAGTCTTCTAAGTAACTGGCCAAGATTTCTGTGGCAATAACATGTACTTCACGAGTCGTCTGCATGATTTAACTGCAGGTAGTGCCTGCCTAATAGTGCTATCGCTTACACAAAGCGTACGCTCTCATTGGCCAATATTGATTTTCCAATACAGCGACGCTCCACCTTTAAGCGGGCTTTAGTTGGGTAAAGCGTTAGATGTAGTTGACAGATAATCGTATATCGGCTTTCAACATTTTTTTTGCGAAGTGGATATCGCTTTGATCTTAAGAATGGCTTATTGCAGTAACAGCCAAAATACAATGATTGGAAAATTTCAGGCGCCCTGCAGACTCTGATTTTGAAAAAGCGCCCCAGTGAGGGACCGTTAAATGGCCTGTGGAAAGCACTGCACTTCTACCTAATAAACTTACTAGACTCACAAAAGTTGGGGCAAATTTCGAATAATAGCTGCAATTTTCAATCATTGCATTGTAACTAATAGATTTTCAATTTTGGTGTGGTTGTCACTGGTCTTGTGTTGTACAAATAGTACAAATTCCATCTTTAACCTGTTATATAATGTCAATTTACGCTGTTGCCTACTAAAACAACAAGCCACACAGTCACACAGATGACACAATCAATTGCTGGCAATAAAAACAGTAATACACCAACAACAAGCACCTTTAATATTGGTACAAACAGGTGTAAAGATTTGATGATATCCCTTACAGAAATGAAAAGGTTGCCGCTATGTTGCGGCAATGTTGCAGCTACAAAGCAGCTACAATTTTTTGTAGCCACAACTACTAGCCAGAAAGTAGCCGATAGTAGCAAATAGCGGCTACCTTGTGGCAATCTTATGGCTATTAGAAGCAGCTAGCGGCTCTTATAGCCACTAGCCGCCCATTATTAAGTAGCCGCTAGCACCTCACAGTAGCCAGATGATGGCCAGAACATATTCTTGTAATTAAAAAAAGTGAAATTATGAGCCAGAAGGTAGCCACAACCAATACTTTACTGGTAATTTTAATCTTGAAACCACAAAAGGCTTAAATTAGCTAGCCACTAGTGGCTCTTAAGGGGCCTTTTCACAGATTTTGGCAGGTATTAAAGTTTGTCATTAAATGCTTTATATTGATAAATGAAAACATTGGCTCCAGTAAAAAATCAATAAAAATTAAAACTAACAAAAACAGTTACCCTCAACAGAGCTCGAACCACTGACCCCTGAAGTCCTGGAGTAGAAGTCTACCACTTAGACCTCTCGGCAAACCGTGCTCATACAATGAAGGATGTATTTAATACTTTATATAAGCAATCCTCGTAGTTTCACAAAATATAACGACAACAAAAGAACTCTCCAAATTATTCAATCGTTTCGCGTTGCAACGCTATATAATTTTCAGGTTTTTTAAATTGTCAAAAGATGCATATATTAAATGGCTATGTTAAAGAATGGTTAATGTTCAGTATTACTGTTTCCTCACAAATATCACAACTAAAACGAAAATTTGCGAATCTGATACAACTTTTTTAAATTTTGTCAATAAACCTAAACGTGAAAAGGCACCTTTAGTAGCCAGAAGGTTGCCAGAACATTTTCTCTGCATTTTGAGCGTCATAGAGACTTTAAATTGCGCAGAGATAATTTTTCTATACTGTTGCACCCGTCGAGAAGCCAAGTAGCAGTTAGTGTCAATTATCGGGAAATAAGGACCATAACGTAGGCGCAAGTTGGCAATTATGCAACTCGGCCATTATCAACAAGGTGATCGGGAACTGGCAGGGGCACTCGCTGAGCAACTACCAATTAACGGATTTATGTCAGTCTGTCAACGATGTCTGGTATACAGATAAACGTCGAAATATACAATAAGGAACATAGTGTGCATAACAATATGGGTAATATTGTTTAATCAAGTGTTCGGATCCTCTTTTATGATTCGGATACTTGAACAGTGTCCGGATATCTGGATAATCGTTACCATCCCTAATTATATGTCATTTACATGCTCTCTCTAAGGTCCGCGCTTTTTCAAGGGAGCTAACTCTTATAAGCTTACAAGCATTTTGCGCTTAAACACTTCCGACAAATGGCGACCGGATGAGTTTATTCATTTCTTAAACAAAATTTTTGGTCATTCTCGGTCTGAATTTGTGTTTAAATATTAAAGTGCTGGATTAAATAACTAACTGGGATAATCAGATAACATATGCAATATGTGAAAATCATGTGGAAGTTGTAATAATTGTAGTTTCGTTTGGCTGTCGTGTACATTGTGACGATTGTCTGCAAATGTAAACAATGACCAGGGTACCGTTTTACTAAGCTACTTAATTCGTAGACTTACGCACATATTTTAAATTCAGTATAGTTCCTTCAAATTCTTGCTACATTAAAATTTGGTATGTTTGAAATGAAATTCATAATATAATGTTACATTCTAAGTAAAAATTAATTTGCCTCAATCTGAAATAAATGAATTTCAAGTTTAAATTGTTAAAAAATAATTGATATCACTGAAAATGTTCACACACAAAAATGATTGTCCAGGACTTGTGAGACTTTTTTAGGGGTTACACAAAATTATTAATATAAATACAGTTGGTATTGTATTGAACTGTGTCATGATATTGGACATGTGAAATATTACCGTAATTACGTTTTCGTACACTCTAAGTTTTCGGACACCCCGTTTTTTTAGCAAAAATAATTATTTTTTGTGGCTCTTAATTTTTGGACACATGAGATTTCGTCCATAATTAATGTCTCTAAGTTTTCAGACAGTATATTTTACAGCACTATTTTACCGAATTTCAGTCCTGTTTTAGATATCTAATGTCACTTAGATCATGGGTTTTACAACCAGATAACATCATAAAACATGGCAGGTGCATGCCTGAGGGCAGCAGACCATTACATTTGCGTTATTGGGTAAATAACCTTGTAAACCGGTATTAAACAATGGTTTCGCCCGATAGCATAAGCGTTATGACAATTACCAGGGTTAGTGCCAATTAACAGTTCAATTATCTACCACAATGGTACTACCCCTTCTCAGTAAAATAACTGTGACAAATACTTAACGATTGCAAGTTTTACGAACAATGGAAGGTGTTAAACAACAACTATCGGAAATGGACAAACACAGAATTCATAGTTTGCTTTTTTAAAGGCGTTAATTACAGGTTAATTCTAGCAAGTATCGGTACATCACATGCTCATCTTTGAACTCGTTGGTCAAAGTACAACCTTGTCGTAACTTTCTGTCAAATAAATTAAGCATTTAAAATTATTTAAAATGCAGTGCAAACATATATAACTGAAATTTATACTATACGGCATGGTATTTTACATGCGCATGCTATTACCGGTAGTCTTTGATACAATTGACGCTATTTTCGGACACTTCAATTTTCGACTCTTAAGTTTTTGGACACCTGTATTTTGTGAATATTTTTCGTATCTAAGTTTAGAGTAATTACGGTATATGTTTGATACTAGAACCTGTAAAATATAATTTGACTTTAATAGTTCACAAGTTTTTAGCTCACCTGAGCACAATGTGCTCATGGTGAGCTTTTGTGATCGCCTTTTTTCCGTCGTGTGTCGTGTATTGTGCAGCTTCAACATTGGCCTTGTTAACACTCTAGAAGCCACATTTATTATCCAATCTTCATGAAATTTAATCAGAAGATTGGTCTCAATAATATCTTGGATGAGTTCGAAAATGGTTACGTTTGCTTGAAAAACATGGCTGCCAAGGGGCGGGGCATTTTTCCTTATATGGCAAGATATGGCTATTGTAAAACCTTGTTAACACTCTAGAGGCCACATTTATTGTCCGATCTTCATGAAACTTGGTCAGAAGATTAATCCCAATAATATCTTGAATGAGTTTGAAATTGATGTTGGTTGCTTTAAAAACATGGCCACTAGGGGCCGGGGCATTTTTCATTATATATCTATATATGGTTATAGTAAAACCTTGTTAACAATATAGAGGCCACATTTATTTTCCGATCTTCATGAAACTTGGTCAGAAGATTTGTCCCAATGATATCTTAGATGGGATCCAAAATGGTTTTGGTTGCTTTAAAAACATGGCCACCAGTGGGTGGGGCATTCCCTTCCCGAAAAAGTGTGTAAAATGCGCATTTAATGATATAAAACGCAGCGGTATAGGCACCGTATTGATTCACTTTACCAAGTGCATTAATTCACTTTACCTAGTGCATTTTTCTGTTAAAAAAGTGCGTTTTTCTGCATTTTTCTAAACAAGTACACTTATTGAGTGTATTAATGCGCTTTAGTTTACTTTTTAAGTGTATTTTCCAGTGGAAATAATACGCTTAAGTTCATTTTTTTTGTTAAGTGTACTAAAGTGCACTACTTATATACGCTTCAGTTTATTTGTTCCACAAAAAGTGCACTTCTAGTGTATTTAAGTGCATTTTAACTGCGTTAATTTACTTAGGAAAACATGATGAAAAATGCACTCAAGTGTATTATTTTAGTGCATTAATACACTCAAGTGTATTTTTTTATACTAACAATTACGCTGTAGTGTATTTTTGAGTGTATTAGTGCACTTAAAATACAATCAACTGTATTTTATTTAAATGTGCACTATTTAAAAAAATACGCTCTAGTGTATTTTTAAGCGTATTAGTGCACTTAAAATTCACTCTAATGTATTTTACAAAATACACTAAAGTGTATATATTATAAAAATGTGCACTTTTAAAAAAATATGCTCTAGTGAATTTTTAACTAGGTTTTCCGAAGGAAAAAACTGGTTATTAGATTGGCGAATGCGGGCGGGCTGGCTGGCTGGCTGGCGGGCTGGCGGGCGGAACAAGCTTGTCCGGGCCATAACTTTGTCGTTCATTGTGATCATTTGGCACATTTGTTAACCATCATTAGACAGTGTGTCGCGCTAAAAAATTACGTCAATATCTCCAAGGTCAAGGTCACACTTTGAGTTCAGAGGTAAAAAATAGCCATAAATGAGCTTGTCTGGGCTATAACTATGTCATTCATTATGAGATTTTAAAATCATTTGGCGCATTTGTTCACCATCATGGGACGGTGTGTCGCACGAAAGAATCACGTCAATATCTCCAATGTCAAGGTCACCACGACTAAAAATAGATTTATTTTAAAACAAACTTACAAAGGGGGTTAATTTTGTTTGTTCATTTCAAAAGTTCAGTTTGAGTTGTCTCCCTTTATCAGATTTTTTTTCACAATGAAAACCTGGTTTTGTGACAGTATTAGTGCACTGAAAATTCACTCAAGTGTATTTTTAAAAACACACTCTAGTGTTTTTCCCAGGAGGGCAAAGGGGCATGGCGCATTACTTTCAAAAAATGCATTTTAGCGCCCAGTTTAGGCAAAAAAGGGCAAAAACGTTCCCTGAATACCTGAATTACGGGGCAACATGTAATTGCATCTGAAGCAGTTGTGGAAAAAATAACATATAAACAAGCACATTTAATGGTAATTGATGTATTTAACTTACTATGATTTATATTAATATATTTACCTTGCGATGTACATTTAAGTTCCATGCTGTTTCAATAAACTGTACAGCACGACAAACATAATAAAGCAATATATGCATATGAATCTGATTATACACAGATCCACTAACATTTAAATGAAACCATGTTTGTCTTATCCCATTTTTATGCCCCCCTTCGAAGAAGAGGGGGTATATTGCTTTGCTCATGTCGGTCGGTCGGTCGGTCGGTCGGTAGGTCGGTCCGTCCACCAGGTGGTATCCGGATGATAACTCAAGAACGCTTGGGGCTAGGATCATGAAACTTCATAGGTACATTGATCATGACTCGCAGATGACCCCTATTGATTTTGAGGTCACTAGGTCAAAGGTCAAGGTCACAGGTGAAGGTCACAGTTACTGGAAAGTGGCATTATAAGGATTTAGCATGGTTCAAACAAGGGAAACAACTACGGTTTATGCATGTTCTTTTTATTACAGATTTGCCTCCCTTTAATTCATTCAAAATCTCATTTTACAGCAGAGATTCCAAATCTGACCTGTAAATGAGCCCCATATTTACTGCCAGTGCTAGGTTACCTTTTCCCATTTATTCATTCTTAAGTATTGGTATTGTAATGCTGCTACTGCTGCTGCTACTTCTACTGCTACTACTACTACTACTACTACTACTACTACTACTACTACTACTACTACTACTAGTACTACTACTACTTCTACTTCTACTACTACTACTACTACTACTACTACTTCTACTTCTACTAGTACTACTACTACTACTACTTTTACTACTACTACTTCTACTACTACTACTACTACTACTACTACTACTACTACTACTACTACTTCTACTTCTACTAGTACTACTACTACTACTACTACTTTTACTACTACTACTTCTACTACTACTACTTCTACTACTACTACTACTACTACTACTACTACTACTACTACTACTACTACTACTACTACTACTACTACTACTACACTACTACTACTCCACCACCACCACCACCACCACCACCACCACCACCACCACCACCACCACCACCACCACCACTTATTCTACCATGTCTACTATTACTACTTCTACTACTACTGCCACTACTACTACTATTTTTACTACTACTACTACTACTACCATATGGGGGCATGTTTTACAAACAGCCCTTGTCTAACAATAATCTTGCCAGATGTTTAAAATAACATTGCGAGTAAATTGATCGCTAACAATATGCAAACACTCGTTTCCGTGACATACATCCACCAAGTAGATTACAAATAAATAAATAATGTTGTTGCTATCTAAAACATTTTTATGCATCGTTGATTATCACAGACATTTCATTAATTCCTTCTTAATGTATAATCTCCATCGTTAATTCGATCGTTTACGACGTTATTTGCCATTTTTGCCGAGTCGCAATTTAATTCTGTATAGTCCGCCATGTTGCTCAAATGTCAAATGATGTAAGCGACAGGTGCGCATAGCAACCTTAAATCGTATACGCGATTCGCATTTTGTTATATTAGTATACGTCTCAGTAATTATTTCAATAATTAGATCTTATTATCTTAAAGACGAAAGCGATAAAGAATAAATTTGTTTGTGTTTTTAAATGTAATTATGCGTAAAAGTATGTTTTGATATAACTGAATAATGCATGCAATGCACAATTGCCACGAGAATAACATCGAGTTTTTCATCAAAAGTCTCCGAAGTAACGATTTTATCGTGGAGGAGTACACATTGCCGACCGAAAAGTGCGCTTGGTATAACATAGCCTCTGGCATTATCGATTGATACTGACACGGGGTTATTCACGCATGACTAATTCACAGCTTTGGAGCAGTCTACCTATAAATCGAGCACTGTAATAGATTAAATCTGCTCAAATAATATAGTCGATTAGACGTTGACGTCTCTCGAGTAAATCAAGCACAGTCGGAGCGTCACAGACAATCAAGGACGCTGATTTTGCGGACCAAGTTAGATCGTAAGGCAATAAAGATGTTATCGATAAGGGCGCGTGGCAAAATTTGCCTTTGAAAAGAAGGGCGCATGGCGAAATTTGCCTTTGAAAAGGGCAGCGTGGCGATCCGGGAGGGCGGCGTGGCTTTTCGCCACGCTAAAATGGCCTGGGAAAAACACTACACTCAAGTGTATCTCTGAAAAATTGGTATTTAAAAAAAAAATTGATTGGCTATAAAAAATGACCAATAAAATGTGAACTGAAATAATGACAGCAAATAAATTTTGTAAATAGACATATTTATTAACATTAAATAACATTTCTAATAAATTGTAAAAACTTATAAGCACTATGAACATGGAAGCACATTTAAGATACAAACAACTTTGTGAACTTGGAACTTTATACAACTATTTACACACAAATTTAATCAGCGTTAACTATAAAGGGGACATATCAACGGCTTTAACAGTATTTTATATTCTGAAAAAACAAACTTATTACTTGATTTCTTAAATACATATCTTTTTGTTGAAATAATCTGCAATAATAACTATAAAAAGTTCTGCTGGGACACTTCTCAGGCTCGGGGAAATCTTTGAAGTAAATTATTTATTTAGGAAATGTACACGATTGTCCTACTATGTGCATGCTTACTGGCGAATATCAACTTTTTACAGAACTTAAGTGTAGAAAATATTAATTGAAACTTGCAAATTCAAACCCTATAATTTTTTGGCGTGTTACCTCTTTTTCTTCATGATTTCATTAATAAAGTATTGTGCATTACTATTTTATATTCACAACACTTTTACAAATTTGCTTTTATGAATATTTGCCTTCACATAGGAAAAGCGCTGATATGTCCCTGTAACACACACACGATTTATAAAAAAAATCTCATTAAAACAAATACAAAAAATCTTCTTAAAGCCCTTCTCATTTTTGCCTCAATTACGAAAAAACAACTATATGCTTGAAAATCATCTTAATAAGTCAAAAAATTACATCGAAATGATATAAACATGAATTATCAAATTATCAAATAAGACCAAAATAATATAAACATTAAATTTATGTGATCTTATAAAAAGAGACATTTGCGGAAGAATGTTTGGCCTAAGGTTAACCGCGGTGGACCCCATCAGTCAAGTATTTAGACCGCAGCTGCTGCAGAGAACTGAATCACAGCTGTTGGTGGAACCTGGACTTCAGCGGTTGGGGAAACATTGCAGTGACCGCATATGTTGGTGGGACCTGTACATCACTAAGTACATCAGCCTTTGTAGAGACCACAACCGCTGGGGGGGGGGGGGGGATGGGCTTGGACAGCAGCCAGTGCTGATTTTGTAAAGTGAGAGACCTGGAAAGCAGTGGCTGAAGAGACCAGGAAAGCAGGCGCTTAGGGACATGTACCAATGATGCTGCTTGTGTCCTTTTCTCGAGAATCTTTAACACGAGTTGATCTGCAAAAGATAAACACCATATCACACACTTTCAAAAGGGTGAGGCATTCTTCAAACCGGTTGATTTGTTATGTTATCATGTTAAATATTATTGTAAAGGTTATTGTGTTGCTATAATAATTATGAATTTAAGTAAAAACAGTTTTGTTTGCTTGTTTTTGTTTGTCTATTGCAATTAAAATTCTGTGATCACATGCGACTTTAGTTTACTCATTTCATAAATAATTTAAAACAAGAGATGTGTTTGTCAGAAACACAATGCCCCCTAATGCGATGCTTTGAAATATTTTTTTTGTTTGACCTTTGAACTTGAAGGATGACCTTGACCTTTCATCACTCAAAATGTGCAGCTCCATGAGATACACATGCATGCCAAATATCAAGTTGCTATCATCAATATTGCAAAAGTTATGACTCTGGTTTAAGTTTTTGGACACATACAATGACAGACAGACAAGCAGGCAGGCAGGCAGACAGACAGACAGACAGGCAAAAAACAATATACCCGATCATTTAATCCGGGGGCATAAAAAGTGGCATTTTGCAGAAAATACAGATTGAAAATGTACCAAGATGTGTCAGGACTCATTTGGCTGTGTGGGCTTGTCTCAAGTTTGATTCCTTTTTTGTTGAACCTGAAGAACTGCTGCAAAGTTGTCTTTTTGAGGTTATTGGAGTCATCTGAGCGGAGTATTCCTATAAATAAACAGGTTTAAACTTTCCTTTTTTAAATAACATAAATTTGATCATCAAGCTCAAGTAAAAGTCCATACATGATCAGGTAGTCTCTCTTTTGCACCCTTTTTTGTAAGGGGATTATGCACATTCTCTCCAAAGGATCTTCCGATCAATGTAAATATCACCTTGGGGGTTTAACCTCATGTTTAAAATATTAAAGTTCTCATAAATATGGGGGAAAGAAATCTGTTCATTAATGACCAGTAATAGCTATAAATAAAATTTAAGCTGACAATAACCATAAAATACAGCCATAATAATTCAAATGGTGTTTTTCCTTTAAATTGCATTACAATTTACTTATCCTTTTATTACATTTCCCAGTGACAATACATAAATATGATAAATATGATAATAATCATAATTAATTCAATAAACTAAATAAAAAAGGGAATGAAAATACAAACCTGTTACAACTATTCTTCAGTATTCCTAAAAGACAGGCAGTTGCTTCTAACCATATCACTTTAACCACCCACTTTTTATCGCCTTTGCAACAAACTTATTGTTGATTTACACATTGTAGTTAATACACATTGTTTTCATCACACAATACTTCACGCTGAAAGTATTTCAAGACATTTTACACGAGACTTATAAGTCTTAATGTTGCTCAGTTATAACTTAAATTTAGCTCAAAGTCAGTTGCTGAAACCAGCTTGTTTAAAACAACTTCCTGTTCATGGACCAATCAAAAGTTGCTTGTTTTCACAATGATGGTGTCTGAATCAATCAAAAGTCTATTAACACCCCTTTGTTAGGCCCAGTTGGAGTACTGATAGGGATGTGTGTGTATCAGAGTTTATTTACAAGTCCTACCGGCCTCTTCACAGGTCTTTGAGTTCCGACCTGTGTAGGACACTGATAGGGATTAGTGTTTATGATGCTTTAATTGGGGAGGGCTGGTACCATGCTGTGTCAGTCATACTTAATCTGAGATATCCACTGATAATAGGCACACTTCAACACCAAAATATTTATTGAATAATACCCAGCACCCTCAGCATATTATATTTTAATTGTGAAATTTTCAATATAACATACTGAGTGGTGTTTAAGCAAATAATAATATTATTATAAATATTATTTTAATTGCCTTTTAAAATGTATGTTAATAGTCAAGGTGGTAGACATTAATTGTTTTGGGGTTATATATCAGTATAAGAAAGTTTAAAATACTTATTTTTTATGTTGAGGAAATATAATTGATACTATCAAGCCCACATAATATTTTTGACACTTTCAATATTTTTAATTAGTTACCCACAACCTGAATTAGTTGTACTTGTCCTTTTAAAAGCTGTTCTACTGATTCACATATTTTATGAGCAGACAAATTGCAACTATAAGACCATTAACATTATGTGAATTATAAAAAAGAATTCAGTACAATCCTCCTAATAAACAGTAGATCCCTCTGAGTGTCCTTTTACTTCAGTTATTTCATACAGTGTCCTTTTTAAACAAATTATTACAAAAATTCACACCATTAGAGATTCACTCATATTTTACAAAGATGCACATAAAAATACACTTGCACAGAAAGATGTTTTTTGCAAATAAGAAGATACACTTATATGCTAAAAAAATGCACTTCATTAAAAAACACGCTTTTTGCATAAAAAGATACACTTTGTCTTAACACTATTAAAAAACTTTGTTTGCAACAAATGCACTTGTACAGAAAGCGTATTTTTTGGCAAATAATAAGATACACATAAATGCACAAAAATGCACTTCTTGCATAATAAGTAATCTTTGTCTACAAAAGATACACTTGTTTTGAAAAAAATGCACTTCTTAAATGAAAAAGTACAGAAAAATACGCTTAAAGAAAATGAAAATACGGAAAAAAACACACTTTAGCGCACTTACTCATGAAAAAAATGCAGAATAAATACACTTTTTGTTAAAAATGCAGAAAAAACACACTTTTTGAAGCGTATTTTGGTAAAAAGCGTATATTATTTTGGGAAGGGTTTTTCCTTATATGGTATATATTGCTTTAGTAAAACATTGTTTACACTCTAGAGGCCACATTTATAGTCCAATCTTCATGAAATTTGGTCAGAAGATTGGTCTTATTGATTTCTTGGATGGGTTCAAAAATGGTTATGTTTGCTTGAAAAACATGGCTGCCAAGGGGCGGAGCATTTTTCCATATATGGCTATTTTCCTTTTATGGCTATTATGGCTATAGTAAAATCTTGTTAACACTCTAGAGGCCACATTAATTGTCCAATCTTTATGAAACTTGGTCAGAAGATTCATCCCAATGATATCTTTGATGTGTTTGAAAATGGTTCCGGTTGGTGGAAAAACATGGCCGCCAAGGAGGCGGGGCATTTTTCCTTATATGGCTATGGTAAAACCGTGTTAACACTCTAGAGGCCACATTTATATTTTCCGATCATCATGAAACATTGTCAGAAGATTTGTCCCAATGATATCTTGGACAAGTTTGAAAATGGTTCCAGTTGCTTGAAAAACATTGCCACCAGGTGGCTGGGCATTTTTCCTTATATGGCTTCATGAATCTTCATGAAACTTTGTCAGAATATTTGTTTAAATGATATCTTGGATGTGTATGAAAATGGTTCTGGTCTGTAGAAAAACGTGGCTGCCAGGGTGTTCACTAGTCATTAAAGTTGGTAAGAACATTTTGTTCTTATGACATCTTGGGCTGCACAGAACAGGCTAGTTTCTTTAAATCTCAGGTGAGTGACTTTGGGCTTTCAGGCCCCCTTGTTTATAAAATCCAGGTACATTCTGTTTTTAGCTCACCTGAGCGCAATGTGCTCATGGTGAGCTTTTGTGATCGCCTTTTGTCTGTTGTCCATTGTGCGGGGTCAACATTTGCCTTGTTAACACTATAGAGGCCTCATTTATCAGGCTTCCTGAAAAGTGCCAAAAAGTGCTTGTCAACCGGACAGGCTGATGGAAAAGTTAGCCTGTCCGGACTAAAATTTACCTGACTGAACAGCGCGAGTTTATAACTGAAGAATTAAGTAAAGTTTAACTAATATTTATTGCAATATGCAGCCTGTGTATAAGTACACTCAATAAAGTAAAACAAAACACTTGCGTGTTCTAGTGATTACAGTGTATGATGGACAACTGCTTTAAATTCTAGTCAGACTCCGTTTCTTTCGTTTTTTTGTTTTTTTCCTCATCGCTTAGCTTTCTTTCTTGGCCTGGTCTAGCGCCATTGAAGAACTTTAGCAACAACATTTTTTCATGTGTACATTGTGTAGTTTTTTGTTCCAACCTTTGTAATTGGGTAGATGGTAATATGTTGGACCAATGAAATTTACGTTTTCGAAAAAACAAAACAAAAGGAGAGCACTTTTAAGAACTAGTGACGCGTAAGTGTTCGTAATGAAAAAAAGGATTGAAATTCACGAAAATAGTGATTCTAATGGGGGAGTTTTCGTTTTTTTGTTAAGTATTAGACTTTTCGGTATTTAGTTATAATTTTTTTGGCCTGTCACAGGGACCGGCGATATTAGAAACTTCGCCGGACCGTAAAGAATTTTGCTGGACAAGACCGGCGTTCTGGCCTTTTCAGGAAGCCTGATTTATTGTCCAATCTCCATGAAATTTTGTCAGAACATTGGCCTCAATAATATCTTGCATGAGTCCGAAAATAGTTACGTTTGCTCGAAAAACATGGCTGCCAAGGGGCAGGGCATTTTTCCTTATATGGCTATATATGGCTATTGTAAAACCTTGTTAACACTCTAGAGGCCACATTTATTGTCAGATCTCCATGAAATTTGGTCAGACAATTTGTCCCAATGATATCTTGGATGAGTTCGAAAATGGTTTCGGTTGGTGGAAAAACATGGCCGCCAAGGGGGCGTGTCATTTTTCCTTATATAGCTATAGTAAAACCTTGTTAACACTCTAGAAGCAATATTTATTGTCCGATCGTCATGAGACTTGGTCAGAAGATTTGTCCCAATGATATCTTGGACAATTTGAAAATGGTTTCAGTTGCTTGAAAAACATGGCCACCAGGGGGCGGGGCATTTTTCCTTATATGGACTTATGAATCTTCATGAAACTTTGTCAGAATATTTGTTTGAATGATATTTTGGATGTGTATGAAAATGGTTCTGGTCTGTAGAAAAAAGTTGGGAATGAAAGTTGGTTAGAACATTTTGTTCTAATGACATCTTGGGCTGCACAGAACTGGTCAGTTTCTTTGAATCTCAGGTGAGCGACTTTGGGCCTTTCAGGCCCTCTTGTATTAGTTTTGATCCATATCAGCACGTCTTAATAATTGTAGATTTTTTTTATGGTTTCCCAATTGAGGTCTTTCATAATTAATTTTTTACAATGCAAAACATTCCAATATGAAGGGATCTGGTCCAATTCTTGATATGGCAAAAAAATCACTGTATAACATTTACTCTAATTAATTTAATGCTACCCATTTACATGGCAAACTAGTAATATTGTATGAAATTACAAAACCGACAAACTGTGTGTTTTGCAATGTAAGTATTAAAGGAATGAATGATACTAATTTCATCTATGCTGCTTTTCCAACAAAATGTGTGTGGTTAAAACACTTATCAGATTAATATATGATTTTAGTTACTCACTTTATTACTTGTTTCATGTTGCTATAAGGACAGGGCTTTCCACAGGCCATTTAAAGATCCCTCGCCGGGGCGCTTGAATTTCGAAATCAGAGTCCCCTGGGCGCTTGAAAATTTCCGATCAGTGTATTTTTCAGTAAAGAAAAGTGGAGATTGTTGTTTTTCAAAAACAACCAAGGTTTCTCTATTAGTGCATCAATATTCCCTGTTTTAAAAGAGCACTCGGTACCTACTTTCACAAGTAATCGCCATAAACACCACATGGGGTAATGGATAATCCACTGATAAGAGAATAGCATGACGCGCGTATTGATTATTCTAGCCACATTACACAGTCATTTAAATGCTGACAAGGATGTATCAGGTAACTTTCCTGTCGTCAAACTGTGATGTTCATCGTCCAATCGCTTACGCGAATGCTTATGAGGGCGGGGTTAACTATCGACCATTATTTTTAGCTCCACTGGCCAGAGGCCAGTGGGGCTTATGTCATGGTCCTGTGTCCGTCGTGCGTGCGCCGTGCGTTAACTTTTTCTTTAAACATCTTCTTCTCCTAAACTACTGGTCCAATTAGGATGAAATTTCTCAGGAATGTTCCTGGGGTGAACCTCTTTCAAATTTCTTTAAATTATGCCCCTGGGGTCAAATTTGACCCTGCCCCAGGGCTCAAAAAAATGAAAATTTGCTTATATAAGGCCTATTTTGTGAAAACTTAAAAAAAATTCTCGTCCATAACCATTTGGCCTAGGGCTACCAAATTTGGTATGTAGTGACATCTTATAGTCCTCTACCAAGTTTCTTCAAATGTTGCCCCTGGGGTCAAATTTGATCCTGCCCTGGGGGGTCAGAAAATTGAAAATTTGCTTAAATAAGGCCTATTTTGTGAAAACTTTAAAAATCTGCTCATCCATAACCATTGGGCCTAGGGCTACCAAATGTTGTATGTAGTGACATCTTATAGTCCTCTACCAAGTTTCTTCAAATTATGCCCCTGGGGTCAAATTTGACCCTGCCCGGGGTGGTCAAAAAATTGAAAATTTGCTTAAACATGATGTATAAGGCCTATTTTATGCAAACTTTAAAAATCTTCTTGCCCATAACAGTATGGCATAGGGCTTCCAAATTTGGTATGTAATGACTTCTAATAGTCCTCTACCAAGTTTGTTCAAATTAAGCCCCTCAGATCAAATTTCACCGTTCCCCAGGGGTCACAAAATTGAACATATGCTTATATTGGGCCCATTTTGTGCAAACTTTAAAAATCTTCCTGTCCATAACCATTGGGCCTTATTTCTACCCAATTTGGTATTTAGTGACATCTAATAGTTCTCTACTAAGTTTGTTCAAATTATGCCCCTGGGGACAAATTTGTTCCTGCCCTGGGGGTCACAAAAATGAACATATGCTTAAATAAGGCCTATTTTGTGCAAACTTTAAAAATCTTCTTGTTCATAATTATAGAGCCTAGGGCTACTAAATTTGGTGTGTAGTGATATCTAATAGGCCTCTACCAAATTTGTTCAAATTATTCCCCTGGGCTCAAATTTGACCCTGCCCTGAGGGTCACAAAACTGAACATATGACGTTTACCAGGGGAGATTACTGCGGCCGTGTGGCTGTGACCAACAAGAACAACATCTTGTAAACATGAGATTAAACCCTGTCATTTAGTGCCATTTTAGATCAGATGGTGACTGCTTACAAAGGAATTGAAGTAAGAAAAAGTGTTATGATTGATTTTCTTATAAACTGAAAAAAGTCGGGTTTTATTTAAATATGTCGAAAGTGAACATATATCCGGATAAAAATATTTCGGATGACATGTGCATTTCATGTCTTTTTTGTAGTGTTTAAACCAGTTTAATAATATCTTATTGATTTTAAAAACACAACTTCCATGAACATAATTATTTCAAGAAAAGTCAATATATGATACTGCATGGTAAACTCGAACTTTGTATCCAAGAGAAGGTGTTTGAATTAATGAAGTGCAATGTTCTTAACTATCGTATATGCTGCTTTTTAATAACTAATGATTCATTGTTCCATTTGTGAATCGTGACTCATGAATTGTGGATATGATTGTCAATTGCTCAACGATCCATATATATTTCTGACCATTTTATAATTTTTAGCTCATCTATTTTTTGAAAAAAAATTATGAGCTATTGTCATCACCTTGGCGTCGGCGTCGGCGTTGGCGTTGGCGTTGGCGTCGGCGTCCGGTTAAGTTTTGCGTTTAGGTCCACTTTTCTCAGAAAGTATCAATGCTATTGCATTCAAACTTGGTACACTTACTTACTATCATGAGGGGACTGGGCAGGCAAAGTTAGATAACTCTGGCGTGCATTTTGACAGAATTATGTGCCCTTTTTATACTTAAAAAATTGAAAATTTTGGTTAAGTTTTGCGTTTAGTTCCACTTTTCTCAGTAAGTATCAATGCTATTGCATTCAAACTTGGTACACTTACTTACTATCATGAGGGGACTGGGCAGGCAAGGTTAGATAACTCTGGCATGCATTTTGACAGAATTATGTGCCCTTTTTATACTTAGAAAATTGACAATTTTGGTTAAGTTTTGTGTTTAGGTCCATTTTATTCCTTAAGCATCAAAGCTATTGCTTTCATACTTGCAACACTTACTAACTATCATAAGGGGACTGTGCAGGCAAAGTAATGTAACTCTGACTGGCATTTTGACAGAATTATGTGCCCTTTTTATACTTAGAAAATTGAAAATTTGATTAAGTTTTGTGTTTAGGTCCACTTTATTCCTACAGTATCAAAGCTATTGCTTTCATACTTGCAAGATTTATGAACTATCATAAGGGGACGGTGCAGGCAAAGTTATGTAACTCTGACTGGCATTTGGACGGAATTATGGGCCCTTTATACTTAGAAAATTGAAAATTTGGTTAAGATTTATGTTTTGGTCCACTTAACCCCTAAAGTATCATAGATATTGCTTTCATACTTGGAACACTCACAAACTATCATAAGGGTACAGTAAAAGGACAAGTTGCATAACTCTGGTTGTCATTGTTACGGAATTATGGCCCTTTTTTGACTTAGTAACTTTTAATATATGGTTAAATTTTGTGTTTCGATCCACTCGAAGTATCAAGGCTATTGCTTTCAAACTTCAAATACTTACATGCTATCATGAGGTTACTGTACCTGGCAACTTGAATTTTACTTTGACCTTTGAATGACCTTGACTCTCAAGGTCAAATTATTAAATTTTGCTAAAATTGCCATAACTTCTTTATTTATGATTAGATTTGATTGATACTTTGATGAAACTACTCTTACCTGACATACCACAATAGACTTCACCCAAACCATCCCCCGTGCCCTCCCCCCCCCCCTCCCCCCTCCCCCCCCCCCTCCCCTATTTTTTTTTTTTTTTTTTTTTTTTTTTTTTTTTTTTTAAGATCATCTCACAAATGACCACCACACCCTCACACTATACCCCCCCCCACCCCCCCCCCCCCCCCCCCAATTTTTTTTTTTGATTTTTTTTTTTTTTTTTTTTTTTTAAGATCATCTCACAAATTATCACCACACCCTCACCACTATACCCCCCCCCCCATTTTTTTTTTAAAACGGTTATGTTTGAAATACCGTCCAACCATCGCACCCAAACCCCCCCCCCCCCCCCCGATTTTTTTTTTTTTTTTTTTTTTTTACGCTTTTTTTGGAAGATAATGTAATAAATGTCCACAACCCCACACTATACACCCCTCTTCACTCCATTCCTCCCTCCTTTGTGATTGAAAATGAGAGTCCCTTCACCTTTAAAAAGAAAATAGATGAGCGGTCTGCACCCGCAAGGCGGTGCTCTTGTCTTAAAATAAGTTATGAATTGACCTTTTTTTTTTATGCCCCCCTTCGAAGAAGAGGGGGTATATTGCTTTGCACATGTCGGTCGGTCGGTCTGTCGGTCCGTCCACCAGGTGGTTTCCGGATGATAACTCAAGAACGCTTAGGCCTAGGATCATGAAACTTCATAGGTACATTGATCATGACTCACAGATGACCCCTATTGATTTTGAGGTCACTAGGTCGAAGGTCAAGGTCACGGTGACCCGAAATAGTAAATGGTTGCCGGATGATAATTCAAGAACGCTTATGCCTAGGATCATGAAACTTGATAGGTAGATTGACCATGACTCGCAGATGACCCCTATTGATTTTCAGGTCACTAGGTCAAAGGTCAAGGTCACGGTGACCCGAAATAGTAAAATGGTTTCCGGATGATAACTCAAGAACGCTTATGCCTAGGATCATGAAACTTCATAGGTACATTGATCATGACTGGCAGATGACCCCTATTGATTTTGAGGTCACTAGGTCAAAGGTCAAGGTCACGGTGACCCGAAATAGTAAAATGGTTTCCGGATGATAACTCAAGAACGCTTATGCCTAGGATCATGAAACTTGATAGGTACATTGATCATGACACGCAGATGACCCCTATTGATTTTCAGGTCACTAGGTCAAAGGTCAAGGTCACAGTGACCCGAAATAGTTAAATGGTTTCCCGATGATAACTCAGGAAAGCTTATGGCTAGGATCATGAAACTTCATAGGTACATTGATCATGACTTGCAGATGACCCCTATTGATTTTCAGGTCACTAGGTCAAAGGTCAAGGTCACAGTGACAAAAACATATTTACAAAATGGCTGTCACTACAACTGAGAGCCCATATGGGGGGCATGCATGTTTTACAAACAGCCCTTGTTTATCATACTGTTTTTGATAAATGGATTGATAGTATTTCACTTCTTCTGTTAATATTTCATTTTGATTTGTTATAAATTTATCATTTACTTTTATACATTTAATAGTTTTCTTCTCTGCGTGTCTTTTTTCTAGGTTTGCGAAAAAAGCACTATTTTTTTCATTACTTTCAACGTATATAGCTTTTGATCGCAGTAATATACCGTTGATTTTTTTGTCTCTTAAATTACCCAATAACATTTTTTTATTTGATAATTCTTTTGTGTCTATATTATCCTTACGTATCAAGTTTTGTTCAAGAGCTTCTATTTTTTTAATTAGTTCTTTTTCTTGTTGATTGTCTTTTTTCTTTTGACTAGCAAATTTTATAGTTACATTTCTAATATTTCCTTTTACCAATTCCCATTTAGTGTTTGCGTTTGAGTGTTTATTGTTGTTTAACACTTCTTGCGATGTGTTTTTAAATAGTGATTTATATTAGGTATTTAACAGAAGGCTTTTGTTTATTTTAAAATAACAAGGTCCCCGTTTTTGTGATATGAAATTCATTTTTAATATAACACTTAAATGATCTTTTTTATATCCTGTTTGAATAATACAACTTTTTGTTATATTGCATAATGTATCTGTGATAAGAAAAAAGTCAAGTCTGCTGAAAATTGGCGGTTTACCGTTAGAGTGCCATGTAAATTGATATTTATTAGGATTATGCATTCTCCAAACATCGATTAAATTATTTTCGTCTATAATTTAAGTTAAGTTATCTCGACAATGTTTATGTGTATCGGCTCGGTCGTTTTTCTTGTCTAAATTAGTGTCTAAAACAGTATTAAAGTCACCCCGATCAAAATATTTTCGTTGGTATCTTGTAAGAACTTAGCTAGAGTTTTGAAAAGAAGGGTGTCGTCCTTGTTAGGCCCATAAATATTAATAATCGTTAGACTTTGTTCATTGATTTCAAGTGTTAAGGCTTGAAGACGACCCGCTAGGATCATGAAACTTCATAGGTACATTGATCATGACTCGCAGATGACCCCTATTGATTTTCAGGTCACTAGGTCAAAGGTCAAGGTCACAGTGACAAAAAACATATTCACACAATGGCTGTCACTACAACGGAGAGCCCATATGGGGGGCATGCATGTTTTACAAACAGCCCTTGTTTAACTTGTGTATCTCAAGATTACATATACTTATTAACAAATAATTTACCATTAAAATGTCTACAAATGCTATTCATCATGTTTACAATTATTCTTACGCAAATGATCTATATATATCTTCCTTTTTAATTTCAAATTCAAGCACACAAAAAATGACTCTTTAAGGTGTTATACTATATTACCTTAGAACTAGTGTACTACACAATAAAGGTATTTTTTTGAGTAAAGTCGAAAAATCTGGATAAAAAATAGCATACTTGTAGCAAAAAAACACAATTTTATCATATACAAATAGAAAAAGACTATATAGTATCTTCCCAATTATAGATATTTGATTTAGATTCACATAAAATAAAAAAGTTACCACAGCTTAAGCAATGGTGTACAACACAGTATGAAAATATGCTTTTTCGATATGCTCTAATCATGAAAAATGTTTGTTTAAATAAAATTTACATTTGTTTGCAGTAGTTTGTCTATGATTAAACTTTGAGCTTTAATAAAAATTCATACACTTATCATCAAATTGCATCACATGATGTATAATGCTTGACCATATTAAGATCTAGATTTATCTCTTTTTTTAAAGTTCAAATTAAAGCATAAAAAGACTCTTTAAGGTGTAATACTATATAAACTTAGCAACATTGTACTATATAGTATAGGTATCTTTAAGAGTAAGGTTCAAACTAAAAGCTGAACATAGCACAAATGTATCAAAAGAAGGATCATATACAGTTAAAGGTAAGAACTATTCGTTATATTCTCAATTATACAAATTTGATATACATTTTATACATAGATACACATTTGATGGAAATGTTACAATTTACATTTCCTTTCAATAGTTTGTCATTGATTTAACTTTGCGTTTTTATAAAAGTCCACACAATTATCAAATTGTATAACAAAATACATATGCTAACCCTATTTGTCACTCTCACATCGAAAAAAAAAACAAAACAAATACATAAAAAACTGTGAGATTGACTAAAGTTTCATAAAGGACATATGTTAAATTAATGTAAGATGTAATTAATGTAATTTACAGGCATATTTTTATTTTAAAGATTAAATTAATAACACCCCCCCCCGCCCTCTAAAAATGAACGAACAAAGGTTACTCTCACATTGAAAACGAAATTGTGAGAATATCCTTGGGGGTTTATGGTAAAAAAAAATCACTTTACCAGTTACAACGGCTTTTCTTGTTTATGCCTAGTATTGTATTTCATGCACTTTCTGAATAAAAAAAAACACACACACAATACAAACATATTCATCCGCACACAACCAATCTTACTTGCTTTTAGTTGTGCACCATTTTATTTTGTATTAAAACTTATACGCTTTTATTTAGTGTAATTATTTAAAAAAAACATACACTTCTGATTTTTATATTTTAAAAAAAAGGAGCTGTGTATTTCGCCTCGTGATGCAAGTATATAATGCTAATTTTAACTTAGTGTATACTTTTACAGTGTATGTACCTTCATATTAAACATCTACAGACTCTTATCGTCATAAAGGGATTGCAATTTTCAAAGCTTACATATAATTCCAATATTTGACATTATTTGTTGTCTTAATTACACTACTTTATTTAAACGTGTTGAGCGTTTCTCATTGTATAAACAACTTGATGTAATACGCTTTTAACTCACATTAGTGTATACTGGAGAAAAAAAAACAGGAATTCTATTTCTTAGCTAGAGAAACATGTATAATTGTACATAGTATTAAACTACTCTGTGGACTTCTATGGCCATTGTAACTCCAACCAGTATTTGATGTTACTGAAGTGTATTGTGTGTACGTGGTCGTGATAGTCTCTATATTTTATGCTGCCTTCATTGGTCCATGTCGATTGTATGAGGTCTTTTCTCTTCAGTCGTACACTTCGAAACACCTCTTGGTTAAGTCTTGTCAGGTCTTCGTTTATATACAGTTTCTCGCCTTTAAGGTTCTTTTTTTCGCGCATTATTTGGGTCTTCTTCATCCGGGATTGCAGTTTTACAATAATTTGTCGGTGTTTATTTTGTTCAAACTTTCCTACTCTGTGTGCTATGTCAATGTCTTCCTTGACTAGTTTGATTGTCGGCATTTGTTTGATTGTCGGCATTTTTGCATTTAGTGTTTTCAAAACTATGTTCACAGATTCTTCAGCTGTTTCTCTTTCTTTATCTACACAGCCAGATAGCCGTATGTTGTTACGTCTGCTGTATTGCTCGAGTTCGTTTAATTTTTCATTGTGTGTACGTGGTCGTGATAGTCTCTATATTTTATGCTGCCTTCATTGGTCCATGTCGATTGTATGAGGTCTTTTCTCTTCAGTCGTACACTTCGAAACACCTCTTGGTTAAGTCTTGTCAGGTCTTCGTTTATATACAGTTTCTCGCCTTTAAGGTTCTTTTTTTCGCGCATTATTTGGGTCTTCTTCATCCGGGATTGCAGTTTTACAATAATTTGTCGGTGTTTATTTTGTTCAAACTTTCCTACTCTGTGTGCTATGTCAATGTCTTCCTTGACTAGTTTGATTGTCGGCATTTGTTTGATTGTCGGCATTTTTGCATTTAGTGTTTTCAAAACTATGTTCACAGATTCTTCAGCTGTTTCTCTTTCTTTATCTACACAGCCAGATAGCCGTATGTTGTTACGTCTGCTGTATTGCTCGAGTTCGTTTAATTTTTCATCATGTATTAATTGTTGTTTTGTCATTTCCATTTTTAATTGCTGTTTCTCTTCTTTTTCGTTATTTAATTTTTCTTCTAGTCTTTTAACGTCATTTGCGAGCTTGTCGTTTACTTGCTGTTTTTCAAAAACGGTGCCCTCAAGTGTTTCGATTTTGTGTATCACTGATTTTAACAGTTCATCCTTCATCTCTTTAATTAGTTCTCTCATCATGTTTTTTAGCCCACTATCATTCTTGGTCAGCATATTACTGAGTTTTTTTTTGATTTCCGCCAATTCTTTTCTCATCCAATTACTTTCATCTTCTACCTCTGTAACACTCTGTTCACTGATATCTTTAACCTCATTAACCGGATTTATTTTTTATTTCTTTCTAAGCTGCTTCGAATTCTTTTGTTTTGTTTCGCCTACTACTACACTCGTGTCAGCTTCACTCACGCTGCTTACACTCGCTGCTTTTCGTTTCTTATTCGCATCTTCGATTTCTGCAATTTCTGTTGAGTTGAGTTGTTCGATGTTTGCCATATCTATTTTGCGCAGTATAGTCACCGAAATTGGCGATAGTCTGTGTACATTCACTTAATCTCCTTATGTAAACATATATCCTCGTGCTTTTACTGCTCACGTATACGACTTAACATGAATAGAAATGGCGTCGCCCACCCCTGCAACAGTTTACACTATGAACGACATATAAAAAGCCATATTTCTGATTATTGTCTTTGCATATAAGTAGATTTAAATATTCAAAAAGGTTATCAAGTGTTTATCTAATCGACGTATCCTTCCAAAATCACCGAATTATCACTATTCACGCACATAAATATATTTTAAAGACGAGCAAGTTTTTCCATGTTCTTGTCACAGGGGAGTTAACTCATATATATGAATTGATGAATTATATATGAATTGATCTTAGAAGTCAAATGTATTACTTAATTAAATACATTTATAAATATAAAGAAATAATCTTTAGATTATCATAATATTCTCAGACCTGTTGGTCTTAGGGATGTGTGGGTTGTTAATTATATTTTGAGATGATGCTACTATTGTATTTGTTATAAATGTGTGAAAGGCTCTAAGAAGGAACCAGAGATTATTAACCCTTTACCAAACACTAACAGGATTTTACGGGTTTGTAGCTGACAACTTTATAAATAATTGTTATAAAAGGAGAAATTGCTCAAGATGAGCAATTCCTCCTTTTATCACAATTATTTCTACCCTACCTGATCATTTCCTTCATATTCCATTACAATTTAATTGTCGTCTGCAACCTCTTTCAAATTGAGAAAGTCCAAAATGTGTTGTTTGGTAAAGGGTTAAGGCATTTTGATTCCTATTGGTCTTGTGAATCTGTTTCAAATTGAATGCGTAGATTTGATCTTCAGCATCTAAAAATATGTGAAATAGAAAGAACGACAATATCTTTTGGAGAAATAAATGTACCTACATTATAAGCAAAGGACCTGTGCAACAATTCCCGGGCTTTTTAGTCTGTTTAGTTAACACGGTAGTAACTTTTTCCATATGTAAAAAAGCTCACCCTTCCATCTTTTAAGCGCCCAGTGGGACGAGGGATAGAAAGAGAAAGTCACATGCTTAAGTACATTTCAACCCACGCGCATTGCACGCTTTTTTCGCATAAAAAAAACAGTGGAGCGATACAGGGCCATCATAGCCCTCTTGTTTATTGACGTCGGGCACGAAGTAAGAGTTTATCGCAGCTTGATTAGCAAGAAGTTGTACCATTTACGTAATATAAAACCGGTAGCTAGTAGAATACATTAAAGACGGTTTCTGGCATCATCATCACACCTTTTTACTGTAAACAAGTGTTACCTATGACTCATAATTAATATGAGAAATTAATTGCAAGTGGTAAACAATTAATTACTTATAGCGAGTAAGTTGTGCAAATAACTTCCGGTTACAATTATGCGATAACAATTTAATTCCAGTACATGTATATTTCATCATGTCCATTTATAGAACTCATTCACCTCGTTTTTCTGACATTTATTCGACACGTAATGCGCTTTAACAAATGTTCGTTGAATTAATTACGCATACTTGTTAATGTTTCGTCCGATAATCGATACTTAGAAGACTGATGATGGCAACCGGCCATAATCCTCGTGGACAACGTGAATTTCATGCATAATTCCTTCAAAACATTTATTCGACTCGTAAAGTGTTTAAACAAATTATCGTTGAATTCATAACGCAACTGTTGATATTTGTTGAAATCTCAAATGGGAATTAAATTTGTAATCCGAATCCCATTCCCGTAAGTCGATGTTAACACGTTTTTAATCCGAAACACACTTCCGAATGTAAATGTTACCGCAACGTTAAAATATTCTTGCTTCAAATTAGCAGTGCAAATTTATTTGGTGTCGAATCTTTTTCTCAATTAAAAAGAGCGCGAAAATTATGCAGCATGTACAACGTTGCGTCATTTGCATACTAAGAAAGCGTGCGTGTATTGAGCGTTTTAACAAGCACACAACATGTCAGGGGATTGACGCATGTTCAGAGGCAATATTTCATCAAATCTATAAATAGTCACTTATAATTTATTTGATACTAAATTATATATATTTTTAAATGACTGGGGGATTTTCATGAAGAGTCATAGCGCACCAAATGCCGTCTTTTGACGCTGTTTTTCTTTGAGTTATAACGCACCACAGAACGTGAATTGACACGTTAAATTAAAAAAAAAATCAACGTCAGGAGAGGACACCCCTCCCGAACCACCCCTATCAGCCCCGGGGCGCCTGACAAAAATCCTGTGGAAAGCACTGAAGGAGTATTTTCCAAATAGCAATTACTCAGTAATAATCCCTTAAAATCTAAAGGGAAATCAGCCATCATGCTCTGTGAAAAAGGGGTTTAATGCATGTGCGTAAAGTATCTTCTAAGATTAGTACAGGCTAATCAGGGATGACACTGTCTGCTTTTATCATAGTTTTCGTTTAAAGAAAGTCTCTTCTTAGCATAGTTTTGACAAAAAGTGTCGTTTCTGATTAGCCTGTGCAGACGACACTTAATACGTACACGCATTAAACCCCCTTTTCACAAAGCAAGGTACATATATGTTAGCTCAGAAACAGTTTTAAAAGCCAAATTTCAATTAAAGCTGGCTGTGAAAAAGTTTTGTATTTGCTAATTTGGTGTCTAATTAAAGAAACTATTATTTACATGTAAATTCACTAAAACGCAGATTGACATCAGCAATATTGCACCAAAATCATTTTAAGGGAATCGAGTCATATTTGCTCAAGAAAGCAAAAGAAAGATGAGTTCAGCAGATTTCATCATAGGTAAATATAGAATGGAAAACCAAGCTACTGTTTATAAAGTGTACACTAAAGCGAAAAGCCATGTTAAATGATGATCTTGGAAATGTAAATTTGTTATCACAAGGATTAACATGTTAATGACTGCAGTGTTTATAGTTTCACAGGTTTAACAAAAATAGAAAATACATGTTGAAGGTAATTTTGCCCTGCATTATGAATACAGTTATAATAAAATGTACAATATGTTGCAATATAAAGTCACATTAATGTATTTCCAGTTACTGTAGGCCAAAATTTTAATATTCTTTGTTTATTTTATACCTAATGATAAAATGTGACATTTCTGCAGTGAAATAACAGCAGTGAAAATAAACAAATTGTTATTTTCACCAGTGAAAATAACACATTTTCAAAACTCCTTTTTCTATTTTAAGATTATCATAAATAGTTTTATATATATTTTCTATGATCACGAGTGAATTAAAATCGATATTCCACCAAATCCAACAAATTTTCTTGTTATTTTATCCTTTTTCAACGTTTATTTACCTTGTAAAAGAGTTTAACTGGAGAATTTTGCTAGTATAATGACGTCATTACGTCACACTAATAACATCATTTTGTGTTTTGAAATGTATTGAGGCACGCCACGGGAGAAAGGGTAACTTTTCAGCGAAAGGGAACAGCTGTTAATTATTTTCTTGAAAAAGGGGCACAAAAGAAACAGAAAATTTGTTCATGTCAGTGTAAGATCGTTTGTTATTTCACTCGTGATCATAGAAAAATAATATTTTCACTCGTGGTTGTGCCACTTGTGAAAATATATTTTAAATGATCACTCATGAAATATCAAACAATCTGACACTGACATAAACAAATATCCTGTATTTCCCCTCTCTCTCATTTGGTCAAACTTTTAAAATTATTTTATATACTGGTATATTATATTTATTATAAGCCTCCTTGGGTTTGCTTTGTATCACCCTCTATGCGGTGTGATATTTTATATATATATATATATTGTATATTTGTGCAAAAAACATGATACACTGTTTTACTTATGCGATGATTTTGGAACATAAACTTAATTATTGATTACATGATTGTCTATAAATTTATATGTTCAATATAATCAGATATATATAATGGGCATATTGAAATGACATTTTATATATTTTTAGCTCACCTGAGCACAACATGCACATGGTTAGCTTTTGTGATCGCTTTTTGTCCGTCGTGCGCCGTCAACATTTGCCTTGTTAACTCTCTAGAGGCCACATTTATTGTCCAATCTTCATGAAATTTGGTCAGAAGATTGGTCTCAATGATATCTTGGATGAGTTTGAAAATGGTTACGTTTGCTTGAAAAACATGGCTGCCAAAGGACGGGGCATTTTTCCTTATATATATATATATGGCTATATATGGCTATAGTTAAATCTTGTTAACACTATAGAGGTCACATTTATTGTCTGATCTTCATGAAACTTGGTCAGAAGATTCATCCCAATAATATCTTAGACGAATTAAAAATGATGCCGGTTGGTTGAAAAACATGTCCGCCAGGGGGCCGGGCATTTTTCCTTATATGGCTTTAGTAAAACCTTGTTAACACTCTAGAGGCCACATTTATTTTCTGATCTTCATGAAACTTGGTCAGAAGATTTGTCCCAATGATATCTTGGAGGAGTTCAAAAATAGTAACCTTTGCTTGAAAACATGGCTGCCAAGGGGCGGGTCATTTTTTCTTTTATGGCTATAGTAAAATCTTGTTAACACTCTAGAGGCCACATTTATTGTCCAATCTTCATGACACGTGGTCAGAAGATTTATCCCAATAATATCTTGGATGAGTAAGAAACTGATGCCTGTTGGTTAAAAAAACATGGACACCGGGGGGGGGGGGGGGGGGGGGGGGGGGGGCATTTTTCCTTATATGGCTATAGTAAAACCTTGTTAACACTCTAGAGGCCACATTTATTTTCTGATCTTCATGAAACATGGTCAGAAGATTTGTCCCAATGATATCTTGGACGAGTTTGAAAATGGTTTTGGTTTCTTTAAAAACATGGCCACCAGGGGGCGGGGCATTTTTTCTTATGGCTATATATGGCTGTAGTAAAACCTTGTTAACTCTCTAGAGGTCACATTTATTATCCAATGTTCATGAAATTTGGTCAGAAGATTGGTCTTATTGATATCTTGGATGAGTTTGAAGATGGTTACATTTGCTTAAAAACATGGCTTCCAAGGGGCGGGGCATTTTTCCTTATATGGCTTTATATGACTTAAGTAAAATCTTGTTAACACTGTAGAGGCCACATTTATAGTTTGATCTTCATGAAACTCGGTCAGAAGATTCATCCCAATAATATCTTGGACGAGTTAAAAAATGATGCCGGTTGGTTGAAAAACATGGCCGCCACGGGGTCGGGGCATTTTTCCTTATATGGCTATAGTAAAACCTTGTTAACACTCTAGAGGTCACATTTATTTTCCGATCGTCATGAAACTTGGTCAAAAGATTTGTACCAATGATATCTTGGATGAGTTTGAAAATGGTTTTGGTTGACTTAAAAACATGGCCACCAGGGGGCGGGGCATTTTTCCTTATATGGCTATATATGACTTTAGTAAAACCTTGTTAACACTTTAGAGGCCACATTTATTGTCCAATCTTCATGAAATTTGGTCAGAAGTTTGGTCTCAATAATATCTTGGATGCGTTTGAAAATGGTTACGTTTGCTTGAAAAACATGGGTGCCAAGGGGCGGGGCATTTTTCCTAGTATGGCTATAGTAAAATCTTGTTAGCTCTCTAGAGGCCACATTTACGGTCCGATCTTTATGAAACTTGGTCAGAAGATTAATCCCGATAATATCTTGGACGAGTTTTGTGTTATTGTAACATATTTTTATCAATATATTACAATTTAACATATATAAAAATCGTATAATCTCGCTTTAATATGTACGCTGATGGTGTAATTTGTTTGCAATAACGGATAATTGGAAACATTCGCATCTTTTCTTCTGAATGGTACGAATTAAATAACAAGTAGGTGCAATGTGTGATAATTATTTTCTAAAAAAGAAGTCCCCGGAAAGTGCGAAAAGTAAGTAAACAATCAAAAGACAAAACTGTGTACTCAATATCAATCAATGAACCAACCCGAACTTTAAAGCTAATCAGTTTTTGTTATTATTCTTTAATTGATTAATTAAAACAGGATGAGAACTTATGCTTATTGAAGTTGCAGAAGACCATATGTAGTATGTTATCACAGATCTGATTGGATAGTCAGCAATCTGTTAGCTAATCAGCGACATTAACAATGACGCGCTGTATTGACGAATCTGATTGAACTAGGTCAGTTACAGCGGGCGGAGTCTATGGACTTGCCAGCGTCATTGACAGGTAAATTGCACTCGAATATCCCCGTGTATTGATTTGCTAAGTGGCTCCCTTCTGAGAACATGCGCGTGTCATCTATAGTTTGCAAATGGATTATCTTGGAAATTAAGGCAATTTTTTTTCTCCCTGCTGTTTTAAAAAAGCGAAGTTTGCTCCCCGTGGGCAAAATTTTCGCCTCAGTCCCCCGATCGGCTAACCCCTGTTTATAAAGAAGGAAAAAAATCACTGTCAATAAATAATAAACTTCCTGTTTGTTAACCTGATAGTGTTTACTATCCAGGGCCAAAAAACCTTTCTTTGAATAAGCAGAATATCGGCCGCTCCCCCAACAGAAGTAACCACTTTTTTACCCTAATTTGACCAAAATTTTCCCCAGTACTGGAAAAATTCTTCACCAAAAATAATTTCAAAACTTTGTATAAAAGTGAAAATTGTTTACTTGTCGAGCCTTCTATTAGGCTGGAAAGACCCAGAGCCGTAAAAAGTCTCCTTGGGGGTATTTGTATTGGTTGAATATGTATTATTCTCCTGGAGGGGTATGCGTACAGTGATTTTTTTTGCTTTTATTTGTTAGCTCACCTGATTGCTCAGGTGAGCTTTTGTGACCGGTCTTTGTCCGTCGTCCATCCGTCCGTCTGTCCGTTAACATTTGTTCGTAAACACTCTATAGAGGCCACATTTATTCCCCGATCTTCATGAAACTTGGTCAGAAGCTTCGTCCCAATGAAATCTGGGTCAAGTTCGAAACTGGGTCATGCCGGGTCAAAAAATAGGTCACTAGGTCAAAAAAAAGAAAAAACTTGTAAACACTGTAGAAGTCACATTTCATGGCCAATCTTCATGTAACTTCGGTGAAAAAACATGGCGCCAGTGGGCGGGGCATTTTTATGTCCCCCACTATAGTAGGGGGGGACATATTGTTTTTGCCCTGTCTGTTGGTCTGTTGGTCTGTTGGTCTGTCTGTCTGTTTGCGCCAACTTTAACATTTTGCAATAACTTTTGCTATATTGAAGATAGCAACTTCATATTTGGCATGCATGTGTATCTCATTAAGCTGCACATTTTGAGTGGTGAAAGGTCAAGGTCAAGGTCATCCTTCAAGGTCAGAGGTCAAATATATGTGGCCAAAATCGCTCATTTTATGAATACTTTTGCAATATTGAAGATAACAACTTGATATTTGGCATGCATGTGTATCTCATGGAGCTGCACATTTTGAGTGGTGAAAGGTCAAGGTCATCCTTCAAGGTCAGAGGTCAATTATATGTGGCCAAAATCGCTCATTTTATGAATACTTTTGCAATATTGAAGATAGCAACTTGATATTTGGCATGCATGTGCATCTCATGGAGCTGCTCATTTTGAGTGGTGAAAGGTCAAGGTCAAGGTCATCCTTCAAGGTCAGAGGTCAAATATATGTGGCCCAAATCGCTTATTTTATGAATACTTTTGCAATATTGAAGATAGCAACTTGATATTTGGCATGCATGTGTATCTCATGGAGCTGCACATTTTGAGTGGTGAAAGGTCAAGGTCAAGGTCATCCTTCACAAGGTCAAGGTCATCCTACAATGTCAAACATCATATAGGGGGACATTGTGTTTCACAAACACATCTTGTTCTCTATATGTATATAGTGAAAACATGTGAAGACTCTAGAAGTCACATTTTTTGCCCAATTTCATGAAATTTGGTCAGAACATTTGTTTCCTTGATACAAGAGTTGAGTTGGAAAAAGGTTCCGGTCAGTTGAATATCATGGCTGCCGGGAGGGGGGGGGGGGGGGCAGTTTTCTTATATTTATAGTAAAAAAAAGCTTGTGAACACTCTAGAAGTCACATTTTTTGCCCAATGTTTTATATATATATCTCAGATGAGTTTGCAAATGCGATGGGTCACAGTGTTTTTTCTTGATGAAATATTCGGCGTTATTCGGCCCCATTCCCCCATCTGTAGAGTATATATTTTTCCCCCAAATATTTGAAAAACTCCCCTCTCGGAAGTGTAATTCAATTTTAATCAATGCCTCATTTAAATAATTCACAGAAAAGCCAAGAAATTTTGATCTTTGAACATGAACATAACATGTTAAAGAAAAAAAGAGTTGGAATAATGTTTTTCTCTATGTATGGTGAATTAAATTATTAAAACTTGATTTTGTTCCGTTACTTGCTAAGCATTTAAATTTCCCCTTTTTCCCCTTTACGCACGAATTTTCTCCCCCTCAGGAGACCCGACCCCTTTCCCCCAAAACTGAAAAAAAACACTGGGTCAATAAACATGGCTGCCAGGGGGGGGGGGGGGGGCAGTTTTCCTTATGTGACTATATAGAGAGTAACCTTGTGATCGAACACTATAGAAGTCACAATTTTTGCCTAATCATCGTGAAACTAAGTCAATACAGTGGTTTTATTGATTTCTTGGACAAGTTTGAAAATGGCTCAGATCGGTGAAACACACTTTTTAGCTCACCTGATTGCTCAGGTGAGGTTTTAGGATTGGTCTTTGTCCACTGTCCGTCCGTCCACATTTGGTTTGTAAACACTCTAGCATTCACATTTCTCAAGCATTCTTTATCAAAGTTGCTGAAAGATCTCAGTCAAGTTTGATGATAGGTCACCATTTCAAATCTTACAAAAACAAAAACACTCCCTACGCCAGAGTTTTGGTTCAATAATGATAAAACATGACCAGGATGTTTGTCTGGTCAATATCTAGGTCAAGTTTGACATTAGGTAAAGATTGAATGAACCGACTCTTCTCAGGTGAGCGAACTAGGGCCATCTTGGCCCTCTTGTTTAAGACTTTTGTCATAGTTATTTATGTCTGTTAAAGCTATAACTTTAATAGATATCATAACAATATGATGAAGCCTACTTATTGCGGGTTGAAATCCCAGTCCAATTACCTTTTTTGACAATTATCTAAATGGCTTGCAAAACATTTTGATTAACTTGAATGAATATTATAATCTTATAAAAAAGAAAGTACATTTTAGATGATAACTAAATGAGTGTTATGTCATCTTCAAAAAATGACTGAAATCAAAGGACACCCTTCGACTATTGCTGAAGACTAATGTGTCACTGGTTAATAACTTTGCATTATACCACGATTTATAACAATTACACATTGTGCACAGCATTTTTCGACAGACTGCGTTGTCTTTTTGTTATATCCCCGTACAACCATTTTCGGATCCCTTAAAGGGTTTTCCAGCAACAAAAAATATTAGATATGCTTAAGACAGGATAATTTTTTTGTTGAATGACAAGAAAACAAATCATTTCTACAAGCAATTTAGCTTTTTTGTAGTTTACTAACACTTAATGGCATCTGTTCTGCTCCACATATATAACTTTCCACAATGTTTTAATTATGTCAATCTTGACACTAGGAATGTGCTGCTCTTAAACAGTTGTTATAATAAATTTTAAACGTTATAACATATGATCAGGTGGAAGTTAAGTTTAATGTTCATCATCTGACGGATCTTGAGCGTATAATAGGCAAATAAGTACATCTTTTTTCTTCAAAGTCCCTGGTATACATTGTTAAGGACTTAGAGACCATAGGGCCAGTAGTTTGTGGTTATGGGGTCTTAATGAAGCCTTAAGTGTTATATGTTTCTGAAATTCGTTCAGAAAATGATAACTTATTTGTTAAAAATAATTTTAAAAAAATTAAGTAACCAGTTACACCATTTTGATTTCTTTTAAGTATTGATGCAGATTAGAGAATACCCAGTTTTGTTAATCAGTGTTTGTTGTACAATACACTACTGTAAATTTGCAGACATAAGTCGACCTAAAAACGCTCCCAAAATTGACTTTAAAAGACTTATGGATGAGGTACTAAATAAAAATTAAAAATAAACATTCCTGTGCCGTTTTTAGCTCACCTGAGCGATAGCTCGGGGTGAGCTATTGTGATCACTCGGCATCCGGCGTCCGTCCGTCCGTCCGTCTGTAAACAATTTGTAAACATCTTCTACTAAACCATTGAGCCAATTTCAACTAAATTTCATGTGGAGCATCCCTAGGTCATGGGACAAAAGAATTGTTAAAAAAAATTTGATCACATAACCAAGATGGCCGCCATGACCATATATGGTAAAAACCTTAAAAAATCTTCTTGTCAGAAACCGCTCATCAGATTTTCAAAAAATTTCACAGGGATGACCTTTGAAGGCTCCCCTGAAAAAGTTGTTCAAAGAAATTTGATTCGTCAAAAAACATGGCCGCAGGAGCTCGTTGAACTTTGCATGTTTATTCGTTTTTGCCTATTTTGTGAAAACTTTCAAAAATCTTCCACATTTTTTGTCCGATCCTTTCCAAATTTGCACAGTGTCTTTATATCAATGAGGACACGAACCCTACAAAAAAATGAGCATTATTGGTCCATGAAGTACAGAATTACCTCCCCTTGAATTGAGAAAATGGTGTTTATGCAATAAAGTCCAAATTTTTCATCCAATTCTTTCCAAACTTGTAAGGATTTAGCATGGTTCAAACAAGGGAAACAACTACGGTTTATGCATGTTCTTTTTATTACAGATTTGCCTCCCTTTAATTCATTCAAAATCTCATTTTACAGCAGAGATTCCAAATCTGACCTGTAAATGAGCCCCATATTTACTGCCAGTGCTAGGTTACCTTTTCCCATTTGATCATTCTTAAGTATTGGTCTTGTAATGCTGCTACTGCTTCTGCTACTGCTACTGCTACTACTACTACACTACTACTACTACTACTACTACTACTACTACTACTACTACTACTCGACTACTACTTCTACTACTACTACTACTACTTCTTCTACTACTACTACTACTACTACTACGACTACTACTACTACTACTACTACAACTACTACTACTACTACTACTACTACTACTACTTCTACTACTACTACTAGTACTACTACTACTACACCACCACCACCACCACCACCAACCACCACCACCACCACGTCTACTATTACTACTTCTACTACTACTGCCACTACTACTACTACTTTTCCACTACTACTACTACTACTACTACTACTACTACTACTACTACGACTACACTACTACTACCACTACTACTACTACTACTACTACTACTACTACTACTACTACTACTAACTACTTACTACTTCTACTACTGACTACTAAACACTACTTCTACTACTACTACTACTAACTACTATTACTACTACTACGACTACTACTACTACTACTACTACTACTACCTACTACTACTACTACTACTACACCACCACCACCACCACCACCACCACCACCACCACCATTCACAGTGACAAAAAACGTATTCACACAATGGCTGCTACTACAACTTATAGCCCATATAGGGGGGCATGCATGTTTTACAAACAGCCCTTGTTTCTATGGGATTTTAACCACAACTGTTCATGTTTATCTCCAACACATATTTTTAGGTCACCTGTCATGAAGTGACACGGTGAGCTTATGTGATCGTGTGATGTCCGGCGTCCATTGTGCGTGCCTGCGTGTGTCCGTGCGTCCGTCCGTCAACAATTTGTTTGTGTAGACAGTAGAGGTCACAGTTTGCATCCAATATTGATGAAATTTGGTCAAAATGTTTATCTTGATGAAATCCGGTTTGGGATTGTATTTGGGTCATCTGGGGTCAAAAACAAGGTCACTAGGTCAAATAATAGAACAACCTTCTGTAGACAATAGAGGTCACAGTTTTCATCCAATCTTTATGAAATTTGGTCAGAATGTTTATCTTGATGAAATCTGGGTTGGGATTTTATTTGGGTCATCTGGGGTCAAAAACTAGGTCACTATGTCAAATAATAGAAAAACCTTGTGTAGACATTAGAGATCACAGTTTTCATCCAACCTTTATTAAATTTGGTCAGAATTCTTGATGAAATCTGGGTGGGATTGTATTTGGGTCATCTGGGGTAAAAATCTAGGTCAAATAAATAGAAAAACCTTGTGTTGACAATAGAGGTCACAGTTTTCATCCAATATTTATGAACTGTGGTCACAATGTTTATCTTGATGAAATCTGGATTGGGATTGTATTTGGGTCATCTAGAGTCAGGAACTAGGTCACTAGGTCAAATCATAGAAAAACATTGTGTAGACAATAGAGGTCATAGTTTTCATCTGATCTTAATGAGTCAGGTGAGCGATTCAGGGCCATCATGGCCCTCTTGTTTTTTTAAAGTAATAAATCTCCGAAGCGTAGGAATGATGACTGTTTACAGTAAGGCCGACTTGTCTTTTACTTAAATGTCCGCCGATAACAAAATACTCATGTTTACATTGGTTTTTAATTCATTAATCTTCGTAATAAGTCCAAATAAAAACAGATAAAAATAACTTCGAAAATATTTAACATTTGTGACATACTGTAAAGTGGCGAAAATTATACATAGCAATTTGTCTGTTGATACATTGTCCGTTGTTTGCTAAGAACAATAGAAAATCGACTGCTGACACTTGTACCCACAGGGTCCAGTCAAAAAAAAAAAAAAAAGTATATATTAGAAAAAGGAAAAGGGCACCAACGCAATCCTACTACCGGACATGAATTCCAAGGCACTGCTACACAATTCATATGTTTATCAACAAAAACTCTGCACAGATTTACAGCAAAATAAATTATTTTTCAAACGGTACCTGTGTCATTCCATTCGACGCAGTATTAAACTTTCCACATGGCCTCAAACACGAGAAATTGTCCAAAATTCGGTCGATGTAGCTAAGCCTGTCCACTTGTGTATACACTGGAGGAGTCCTGTTAGGCACATAATAAGTGATTCCCCGATAAATTGTCTATGTCTCCATATAAAACACATCCAAGGAACACTATCCACGTCAATAACTCGCTCGGTCTCCAAATATTAGCCAAGAAATCAACTCGTTTTCACACACAATAATTCTTAACATCAAAAGCAACCATTTGCCGGTGTCAATGTCAATTGTTACCTTACCTTTGAACTTTTTACAATTTCAACCAATCAAATAACGGCGTTCCAAAATCTGCGAGATGCGGTCGGCAAATGGCTGCTTTTTACTTTTAGAATTATTGCGAAAGCGCTGTTGATTATTTGAGAGCAAGTTACAATTATTTTGACCATATAATGAATTTCTGCGTTCAAGATTTTACCGAATTTTCACATCAATAGCACTAACCTTTGAATTCAAAAATATCTGCTCATAATATAAACGCTGAAAGTTATGACGTTAAATGGGATAATAATTTTGATTTGTGAAATATATATTAAGTTCGAAATAATGAATGATATGTTATTATGATTTTTAACAATAAAATATATTTTTCGTGATAATAAATAATTGAAACGTTGAATTTTTCGTTTGAAATATATTCTTATTATTAATATCCCAAAAAATGTCAACTGCCAGTACAAAAGCCCTCAGAACCATGACTAAAACGTCACTTAAACATGTCTGAGATATTGAGGAAATTTACCCCCCGACTTATGGCAGTCAAGGCAAAAAACCAAGTTTTTCTAGCCACATTATACCCCTCGACTTATGGCAGAGGTAGACTTATGGCCCCGAATGTACGGTATTCTCTGGTACTATTAATAGCAGCAGACAAACAATTGTTTTGAAAAAAAAGTCAAATATTTCCATTTAATTTGCTCGATTTATGAATGGTAGAATGTTGGAATGGTTAAACACGCCAATTTTATCAAGATTCCAGGATTCCAATAAATAATGATATTTTATACCGTTCTTATTGTTGATTTTACATTCTATAAATTTGTTGTTGCATATGTAAACAAGTGTGTGCATGCATACTAGTGTCGGGTTAAACACCATATAAAATTATGTATATCCGTGACTGATAAAAAAAGGTGCTTATTGAAAAACGTGGTTGGGAATACATGTATGTTATATCATATTCATGTCGATCAGTCACTGAGTATGGTCAATGAAAGTGAAATTTCCTATAGAAATGCTCATTAACTTCAGTCTCTAAATACAGTTAAAAAGTGACCAGAATGCAGGAGTTTACGTTTCATTTACAAAATTTACTAGGGAGAGGACTTCCAAAGCCCCCAATTGCAGGAGGGGTACATCCCCTCCCGCACATACCTCCTTCGCCAATTCGTTGCTCAATAACAATCGTCGATGGCAAAAATTTGCACCCCCCTTTTCAAAACCTGGCTACGGGCCTGTGAACTCTTGTTGTGGCCATTTTTAGGCCAAAATTGAAGTCTTAACCATTGTTTAGATGGCATAGGGGTATTAGGGGGGCATTTCTTAGCTACCTGGTCATAGAAGTCTCTCACCGAAAAAGCATCAGCAAAATGAGTTACAGTTTCACCCTCATCTACTACCTTATCATGCCTTCTTTCATCCACAGCTGTCTCTAAACTTGACACAATATGTTTCTGACATTCCTGCAACAATAATTCATATTTCTATGGTCTACCTTCATTATTAACTCTTAAGTCACAAATAATGTCTGGATCTTCCATTTCTAGAATATTAGTTATTTTTTTTATCAACTTCACCCTGTTCATAATTTATACTGGCAGAACAATCATCAGTAAGACGCCTGTATGCCTCTCTCAAAAAGCCAGCCTTATCACTCATCTGTTCACCAAACAAACTGAGAAGTTCTCTCCTCATAGCCCTGGTATGGTAATTGTTTACGTATTTCTGCTGACAGCTCCATGTTTTTAGCTAAAATTTTACCTTCAGAATCAGTGTGACTGCTGTCTAGTTTCCATATGAAAACTAAGTGTTCCTTGCTTCCTGTGTAGGTTAACTTGACTTTTTACTGGCACATCAAGTTTTTTAATGTAGTCAAACCTGCGTCTTGGGTCACCCTGTGCAAAGTCATTTAGACAAACCATCTCATATGGGTAACTGGTGATCAGAGCCGTATGCAGAGCTCTGTAAATAGTAAAAACTTTAATGTGCAAATGATATCACAAAAAGTAACAAACAATATTGTAAATGAAAATATTTCAAGGTGAAAAATGTAAGTTTAATTTATACTATGCCAATATTGTCATGCCATCATATCAGAGAGTACGGTTTTAATGCCTAGCTTCCAGTATTTATTTGGTTAAAAAATTAAACATTCTATGGTATTTCTGGTCCATTTTAAGATGATAAAAATTTGCCCAGGAGTAATATGATGTTTCTGTGATAAAATTTCGTAGTGTTCTCTGTTGGATGCTTACTTTGGAACCTTGGTTTCTACATTACTTTTCTGTTTAACCAGATATTCTTCTTACCTCCTAAGTGACTCCTTTCTTCACCAGTACCTGAAATATTTATCGCAGAACATATTTATTCGAAGTTTACTTCTTTCAATTTAAAGTTGTATTTAGGAACCCTGAAAAAAAATTTGTTAGATACAAAATAACTAGAATAAAACTATATATCACTGATACTTTTTATTTTATTTTAATTATTAACTTTTTTTTATTTATTTATTTATTTTGTTGGGTTAAAATGTTGTACTGACACATTTAGCTCATATGGCGTGTCCAGCTAATTTGGTGGAGGAAGACCCGGTAAATGAGCACTTTCGAGCATATTACATCACAAGCTGGCACCCGAGTAGAACAACTGACCTTTCGCCCTGTATTTGAAAGTCATAATATAATATAAAAAGGGGTTCCTTTGGAAGCAAAAATTTCCACCAAAAAAAATAAAAAAATAGCCAATGCTGTTTGAACTGTTCTGGTTCATGAATGGAAACGAAAAGTGCTTCACCACCCATGCACCATAGCAGTGGCTTTAAGTTTAAATTATAACAATATTGATTAAATTCGGTAAAAATAAAATACACTACCACTTCAGAATACATTTTATATACCTGACGGACAGATGTCCACATTTCAAGATTTAGAAAGCTATCCTGACAGAGCAGCAGCAAAGTCGTTGCATGGTTTCTTAAAACTTCTTCTTTCAAGTTTGTTTTGTCCACCTTTTTAGCTCACCTGAGCACAACGTGCTCATGGTGAGCTATTGTGATCGCCTTTTGTCCGTCGTGCGTTGTGCGTCGTGCGTCGTCAACATTTACCTTGTTAACACTCTAAAGGTCACATTTATTGTCCAATCTTCATGAAACTTGGTAAGAACATGTGTCTCAATAATATCTTGGACGAGTTCGAAAATGGTTTCGGTTGGTTGAAAAACATGGCCACCAGGGGGCGGGGCAGTTTTCCTAATATGGCTATAGTAAAACCTTGTTAACACTCTAGAAGTCACATTTATTGTCCAATCTTCTTGAAACTTAGTCAGAACATTTGTTATAATGATATCTTGAACGAGTTTGAAAATGTTACTGGTTGGTTGAAAAACATGGCTGCCGGGGGGTGTGGCAGTTTCCTAATATGGCTATAGTAAAACCTTGTTAACACTCTAGAAGTCACATTTTTAGTCCAATCTTCATGAAACTTGGTCAGAACATGTGTCCCAATAATATCTTGAAAGAGTTCGAAAATGGTTCCAGTTGAATGAAAAACATGGCCGCCAGGGGGCGTGGCAGTTTACCTTATATGGCTTTAGTGTATAGTAAAACCTTGTTAACACTCTTGAAGTCACATTTATTGTCCAATCTTCATGAAACTTAGTCAGAACATTTTTTCTAACGATATCTTGGATGAGTTTGAAAATGGTTCTGGTCTGTTGAAAAACATGGCTGCCAGGGGGCGGGGCAGTTTTCCTTATATGGCTACAGTAAAACCTTGTTAACACTCTAGAAGTCACATTTTTGGTCCAATGCTCATGAAACTTGGTCAGAATATTTGTACTAATGATATCTGGGCTGAGTTCGAAAATGGTTGAGATCCGTTAAAAAAAACATGGCTGCAAGGGGCCGTGGCATTTTTCCTTATATGGTTATGTAGTAAAACCTTGTTAACACTCTAGAAGTCACATTTATTATCCAATCTTTATGAAACTTGATCAGAACATGAAAATGCTTCTGCTTTGTTGAAAAACATGGATGCTGGGGGCTGTTGACACTTTATAAGCCACATTTATTTGCCAATCTTCATGAGTTGGAACATTTGTTCCAATGAAATCTCGGCTGAAAAAAAAATTTTAATACTCTTGTTATGATATCTGGGCCGAGTTAAAAATGTGTTCCAGTCTGTTGAAATCATTGCCAGAAGGGGGCGGGGCAGTTTTCCTTATATGGCTACAGTTAAACCTTGTTAACAATGTAGAATTGACATTTATTTCCAATCTTCGTGAAACTTTTGTTCTTATGATATCACAGCTGATTTCAAAAATGGTTCTGGTTCTTTGAAAATCATGGGTGTGGGTAGTTATCTTTATATAGCTATTGTAAACCCTTTGAACACTCTAGAAGTCACATTTTAAGTGCAACATTCATGAAACTCGGTCAGAACATTGGTTCTAATGATATTTGGGCCGAGTTTGATAATGGTTCCGGTCTGTTGAAAATATAGCTGCCATAGGACGGGGTTTGAATTGACAAAAAGCTTGTTGAATTTTGTTTTATTTTCTGAAGAGAATTGTCTCAGGTGAGTGACCAGGGCCACCATGGCCCTCTTGTTACACTTCCTATCAACAGGCTTATAGTAGTTTTGAAAATGTGCATGCTGATCTGGAACGCCACAAGCTCTCCCTGCTAAAGTGTCATGATTACCGTCAATATACCATAGAATGTCAGAGAGACAGTTGACTAGATTACTTCCGAGTACTGGGGTATTAACGGATGTAAATCCAACTTCACTATCTTTCAGCCATGTAAGAATGTCATTAAAAAGTCTGGCTTTTGCACGATTTGGTGCCTTTTAAGGTGGCAAGTGTTTTGCCATGTTGGCTGCTGACATAAGCAAAATGAAAGCATCTTTTCTTTCCGATGTACCTGGTGGATATTTATGGGAAGTTTCAGGGTTGTCTCCAATACTAAAGTCAATAAAACGTCCAAGACAGCAGACAGCTTTACTAACTATAACATCGGGTGACACCTGTGTAAATTCTAATTTATTTCGGCCTACAAAGGCACAGACGATTTTCACTTTCAAGAGTTAAAGTTTCTGCACTTTTTGACACCCCGTACCATTCTTTTATGGTTGTAACGCCGTTTCTACACCTCAAAATAAGAAACATTTTGTTGTTGTTTTCGCTCGTTGTTGCTGGATCACTTAAATTTTAGACGATGCTTGCGCCCCAATAAAAAATTAATAAGCGTCTAGGAGGCATTGAGTTGCCGATTCGCACTTCGCTATTTTGGTACTTTCAGCCGTTTTGCCCTAAGTATTTTGCGGCTCGAATTTTTTTTACGGATTTTTTTTTTTTCAACATGAAAACGTTTGGGTGGGATGATTTTCAATGGGCAGGCGGGGATGAGAATCTAGGAATTTATTTTCTATGGCCTTAGGGAAAACAAATAATATTATATAAGTTACTCTGTAATGACAAAATTACGGTAGTTACCACAGACTTGTCAACTGTGTATTAAGTAATATTTTACTGTTGGTTGTGCTTTTGAACAAATACATAATTGTCACATTGTGTGACCAGTAATATTTTTAGCTCACCTGAGCAATACGTGCTCATGGTGAGCTATTGTGCGTCGTCAACATTTACCTTGTTAACACTCTAGAGGCCACATTTATTGTCCAATCTTCATGAAACTTACTCAGAACATGTGTCCCAATAATATCTTGGAGGAGTTCGTAAATGGTTCCGGTTGATTGAAAAACATGGCCGCCAGGGGGCGTGGCAGTTTTATATATAGCAAACCTTGTTAACACTCTAGAAGTCACATTTATTGTCTGATCTTCATGAAACTTTGTCAGAACATGTGTCCCAATAATATCTTGGACGAGTTCGAAAATGGTTCCGGTTGGTTGAAAAACATGGCCGCCAGGGGGCGTGGCAGTTTTCCTTATATGGCTATAGTAAAACCTTGTTAACACTCTAGAAGTTACATTTTCAGTCCAATCTTCATGAAACTTGGTCAAAACATGTGTCCCAATAATATCTTGGACGAGTTCGAAAATGGTTCCAGTTGAATGAAAAACATGGCCGCCATGGGGCGGGGCAGTTTTCCTTATATGGCTTTACTGTATGGTAAAACCTTGTTAACACTCTAGAAGTCACATTTGTGGTCCAATGCTCATGAAACATGGTCAGAATATTTGAACTAATAATATCTGGGCTAAGTTCAAAAATGGTTGAGATCAGTAAAAAAACATGGCCGCAAGGGGGCGTGGCATTTTTCCTTAAATGGCTATTTACTACAAAACCTTGTTAACACTCTAGAAGTCACATTTATTATCCAATCTTTATGAAACTTGATCTGAACATTTGTTCTAACAATAGCTTGAGTGAGTTTGAAAATGGTTATGGTTTGTTGAAAAACATGGCCACCAGGGGGGGGGGAGGCAGTTGTCCTTATATGGCTTTAGTGAAAACTTGTTGACACTATATTAGCCACATTTATTGGCCAATCTTCATGAAACTTGGTCAGAACATTTGTCCCAATGAAATTTTGCCAGCGATTGAAGCTGGGTCATATGAGCTCAAAAACTAGGTCACAAGGTCAATATAAAAAATACATGTTTAAAGTCACTTTTTTGGTCCAAAATAATCTTCATGAATCAGCTTGCATTTTTTTCAGAATAGTCTAGTTCCTTTGGCTTTCAGGTGAGCGCCTTAGGGCCTGATGGCCCTCTTGTTTGATAATGCATTCATTTCCTTATTACATCCCTTCTCAAAAAAGTGTGTGAAATGTACGTTTTAAGTACGTTTTGCGTGTGTTAAACGTGGCGGTATTGGCACTGCGTTTTTTGTGCGCTTTTTCTTACCGAGTGAGTTTTTAACAAAAACAAAGAAACAAGAAAATGTGCGCTTTTTGTGGATAAATGTGCGCTTAATGTGCGTTAAACGTGCGCTTTTTATTAGTGTGTTCAATGTGCCCTTTTATGTGCGTTAAATGTGCGTTAAACGTGCGCTTTTTATATAAGTGCGTTTTTGACTACCATTTATGTGTGTAAAATGTGCGCTTTTAAGTGCGTTAAATGTGCGCTTTTTGTGAGTTAAATGTGCGCTTTTTTAGCTCACCTGAGCGATAGCTCGAGGTGAGCTATTGTGATCACTCAGCGTCCGGCGTCCGTCCGTCCGTCTGTCCGTCTGTAAACAATTTGTAAACATCTTCTTCTACTAAACCATTGAGCCAATTTCAACTAAATTTCATGTGGAGCATCCCTAGGTCATGGGACAAAAGAATTGTTAAAAAAAATTTGATCACATAACCAAGATGGCCGCCATTACCATATATGGTAAAAACCTTAAAAAATCTTCTTGTCAGAAACCGCTCATCAGATTTTCAAAAAATTTCACAGGGATGACCTTTGAGGGCTCCCCTGAAAAAGTTGTTCAAAGAAATTTGATTCGTCAAAAAACATGGCCGCAGGAGCTCGTTGAACTTTGCATGTTTATTCGTTTTTGCCTATATTGTGAAAACTTTCAAAAATCTTCCACATTTTTTGTCCGATCCTTTCCAAATTTGCACAGTGTCTTTATATCAATGAGGACACGAACCCTACAAAAAATGAGCATTATTGGTCCATGAAGTACAGAATTACCTCCCCTTGAATTGAGAAAATGGTGTTTATGCAATAAAGTCCAAATTTTTCATCCAATTCTTTCCAAACTTGTAAGGATTTAGCATGGTTCAAACAAGGGAAACAACTACGGTTTATGCATGTTCTTTTTATTACAGATTTGCCTCCCTTTAATTCATTCAAAATCTCATTTTACAGCAGAGATTCCAAATCTGACCTGTAAATGAGCCCCATATTTACTGCTGGTGCTATGTTACCTTTTCCCATTTGATCATTCTTAAGTATTGGTCTTGTAATGCTGCTGCTGCTACTGCTACTGCTACTGCTACTACTACTACTACTACTACTACTACTACTACTACTACTACTACTACTACTACTACTTCTACTACTACTACTACTACTACTACTTCTACTACTACTACCACTACTACTACTACTACTACTACTACTACTACTACTACTACTACTACTACTACTACTTCTACTAGTACTACTACTACTAGTACTACTACCACCACCACCACCACCACCACCACCACCACCACCACCACCACCACCACCACCACCACCACCACCACGTCTACTATTACTACTTCTACTACTACTGCCACTACTACTACTACTTTTACCACTACTACTACTACTACTACTACTACTACTACTACTACTACTACTACTACTACTACTACTACTACTACTACTACTACTTCTACTACTACTTCTACTACTACTACTACTACTACTTCTACTACTACTACTACTACTACTACTACTACTACTACTACAACTACTATTACTACTACTACTACTACTACTACTACTACTACTACTACTACTACTACTATTACTACTACTACTACTACACCACCACCACCACCACCACCACCACCACCACCACCATTCACAGTGACAAAAAACGTATTCACACAATGGCTGCTACTACAACTTATAGCCCATATAGGGGGGCATGCATGTTTTACAAACAGCCCTTGTTTCTATGGGATTTTAACCACAACTGTTCATGTTTATCTCCAACACATATTTTTAGGTCACCTGTCATGAAGTGACACGGTGAGCTTATGTGATCGTGTGATGTCCGGCGTCCATTGTGCGTGCCTGCGTGTGTCCGTCCGTCAACAATTTGTTTGTGTAGACAGTAGAGGTCACAGTTTGCATCCAATCTTGATGAAATTTGGTCAAAATGTTTATCTTGATGAAATCCGGTTTGGGATTGTATTTGGGTCATCTGGGGTCAAAAACAAGGTCACTAGGTCAAATAATAGAACAACCTTCTGTAGACAATAGAGGTCACAGTTTTCATCCAATCTTTATGAAATTTGGTCAGAATGTTTATCTTGATGAAATCTGGGTTGGGATTTTATTTGGGTCATCTGGGGTCAAAAACTAGGTCACTAGGTCAAATAATAGAAAAACCTTGTGTAGACATTAGAGATCACAGTTTTCATCCAACCTTTATGAAATTTGGTCAGAATTCTTGATGAAATCTGGGTGGGATTGTATTTGGGTCATCTGGGGTAAAAATCTAGGTCAAATAAATAGAAAAACCTTGTGTTGACAATAGAGGTCACAGTTTTCATCCAATATTTATGAACTGTGGTCAGAATGTTTATCTTGATGAAATCTGGATTGGGATTGTATTTGGGTCATCTAGAGTCAGGAACTAGGTCACTAGGTCAAATCATAGAAAAACATTGTGTAGACAATAGAGGTCATAGTTTTCATCTGATCTTAATGAGTCAGGTGAGCGATTCAGGGCCATCATGGCCCTCTTGTTTATTTAAAAAGCGCACATTTAACTCACAAAAAGCGCAGTTATAACCCACATAAAAGCGCACATGTGTGTTAAAGTGCGCTTTTATGTGCGTTAAATGTGCGTTAAACGTGCGCTTTTTATAAGTGCGTTTTTGACTGCCATTTATGTGTGTAAAATGTGCGCTTTTAAGTGCGTTAATTGTGCGCTTTTTGTGAGTTTAATGTGCGCTTTTTTATTTAAAAAGCGCACATTTAACTCACGAAAAGCGCAGTTATAACCCACATAAAAGCGCACATGTGTGTTAAATGTGCGCTTTTATGTGCGTTAAATGTGCGCTTTTTAAATAAAAAAGCGCACATTTAACTCACAAAAAGCGCACATTTAACGCACGTTAAGCGCAGTTATAACCCACACAAAATGCACAATTTACACACATGAATGGCAGCAAAAAACGCACTCACAAAAAGCACACATGTGCGTTAAAGGTGCATCTTTTGACTTAACAGTTGATTCAATTATATGCTGTTAAAAGTTTTTTTTAATTCAGATATGCAATAAAAACCAATAATTATATAAACATATATATTTGTGTATTTTAATAATTACAAGATAATTCAATTTTATACTTTAATGTACACCAACATTTTTTAACATACATGAGTAATTAAATATCAATGGCAATTTGATGAAATAAATATAAACATAATTTGATTATAAATAAACAAAATAAATAGCATACTATAATAACATGTACAGTATATACACACGAACAGCTATATACATAAGAAAGATGCATATCAATCAAGGCCTGTCAGCATTTCTTTGAGGCGGCGGAGTGCAGCTCTCATCTTTCTCTCCAAGTCTGCCACCAGCCGGTCAAACTTCTTTGCAACTATTATACTGTCATGGCCTTTGCGCGATGCGTCTCCTGCATGATCTTATTTGATCAGGTCCTGAAAGATATTTTATAATGTAAATGTTGAATATTGCTGTTATGGTTATCTTGTTGCTATAAAAATTATAAATTTAAATCAAAACTAGTTTGTTTGCTTGTTGTTTTTGGTTGGTTATTTTGCAATTTTAATCCCCTGATCACATGTGACTTAACGCTTTTCATAAATAAATACGTTTGATAGAAAATACTGTTGAAAATGTACCAAGATACGTGGTCTCATTTTGCTGTGTGGACTGGTCGGAAGTGTGACACCTTTAAAATGCAATAACCAGTACCCTGTATAGTTTTACCTCTAAACAAATCCAGCTTTTCTTGGTCAAGGAGAGGGCGCGGTTTTCCCACTCCTGCTCTCCTCATGTCAGCCAGCTTGTGCAGGGTAAAACCTGGTATTCAAGTCCATACATCAGGTAGTCTCTCTTTTGCTCCCTTTTTTGGCAGGCGATGCGATGATGCACATTCTTTCCAAAGGATCTTCTGATCAATGTAAATTTCACGGTCACCATGGGGTTTAACCTTTAAATTTAAAAGTTCTCATTTAATATGGGGAAAAAATCTTTTCATTAATGACCAAAAATAGGTATAAATAACTTTAAGATGACAATAACCATAAAATACAGCCATAATAATTCAAATGGTGTTGTTTTTCTTTAAAATTGCATTACATTTACTCATCCATTTACATTTCCCAGTGACAATACATAAATATGATTATTATCATAATTAATTCAATACTCTAAATAAAAAAGGGATGCAAAATTGAAAATACAAACCTGTTACAACAGACTGTTCTTCAGTATTCCAAAAATACAGGCAGTTGTTGAACTGAACTAGACCATATCACTTTATATGTCTTAAACCACCCACTTTTAATCTCCTTTGCAACAAAGTTATTGTTGATTTACACATTGTAGTAAATACACATTTTTTTCATCACACAATACTTCATGCTGAAAGTATTTCAAGACATTTTACACTAGAATAATAAGTCTTAATTCTAGCTTAAAGTCAGTTGCTGATGCTGCTTGTTTTCAAAAAATCACTTCCTATCTGTGGTTCTCAAATAGATGGTGCCTGAACAAATCAAAAGTATATCAACACCCCTTAGTTAGGCTTAGATGGAGGACTGATAGGGACTGGCTATTCTCTTATCAGTCTGATTCCATGCTGTGTCTAAGCCAAAAATTGCATAATTTGAGAAATACTGATAAGGCAGTCATTTCAACACCAAAATATTTATTGAATAATACACAGCACCCTTAACACATTATATTTAATTGTAAATATTTAAATATAACATGCTGAATGGTTTTAGCAAATAATATTAATAGTATAAATATTATTTTAATTGCTTTTTAAAATGTATGTTTATGGTCAATGTGGTAGACATTAATTGTATTAGGGTATAAATATCAGTATAAGAAAGTTCAAATACTTATTTATGTTGAGGAAATATAATTGATACTATCAAGCCCACATAATAGTTTTGACACTTTCAATATTTTTAATTAGTTACACACAGTCTGATTTAGGTGGAAATTTTTGGAATTTTGAGATTAAAACGTAAGCAATAGGGTATGCATTGAAATTGTATGATAAAGTATATAAACATTAAACAGGTTAATATGGACAACCAGTAATTATTCAAACTGCCCCTTATATTATTTAAGGTTACTGAGATATATGTCTATGTTTATTCATTTGATGTAAATAAATTGTTAGAGCCTGCAACAATTTTGTTTCTTGCTCAATTTCTGTACAACATTTGCTAAACGGTTGTTAAAGACGCACTTTTTAAGAAGTGTGTTAAACATGTGTCTTTTTAGATACATCCGTTTAAAACAGATCATATGATAAAAAAGCACTTATGAAATAAAAGACTAACTTATGCTTAAAAAAGACGCACATCAAAATAGAAAAACGCACTTTTGTGAGAAAAAACCCACATCTGTAAACCTTAAAACACACTTCTTAGATAAAAGACGCACTTCCTAAATAAAAGACGCACTTCTTAGATAAAAAACACACATTTTGCTCACATCTACACTCAAAAGCGCACTTACAGATGAAGAAAACACACAAAAAACGCACTTCGTAAATAAAAGACGCACTTCTTAGATAAAAAACACACATTTTGCTCACATCTACACTCAAAAGCGCACTTACAGATGAAGAAAACACACAAAAAACGCACTTTTTCACTAAAATAACGCACTTGAAAAGAAAAAACGCTCAAAAAGCGCACTTAAATGCACTTTTGAACACTGAAAACGCACATATTAACAAAAAAGTGCTCTAAATGTGTGTTTTGGTAAAAATTGCGTTTTTATTTGACAAGGGATATTTATTTGGAATCTGTTGTAATACATTGTGTGTGTTTGTACTAGATCTTTTCTAAGAAGGGCCATATATGATGCCAAAAGTGTTATTTTTGGTGATGATTAAACAAACATTGCAATACTGTTTTTACGTTGCAGTGTGCAAAATTTATTTTGTGATGAGTATCATGGTTGCATTAAATAGGAATTCTTGTCCTTGCCATTCTAAATGTGCATTGTTAAGCTCTCATTCCAATTCAGATGACTAACTCCCCAAAAATGTAGCCACATTAACTGTTTAATAACGTTTTATGATACTTGAATATGTTTGTTGTAACACTTGTAATGTGATAACCTGTGGACAGGAAATAAAAAGGTATTGAACTTTGATTCTACCTTAACATCATCACCCTGGACAGCCGAGTTCAGCGTTTAATGCCTTATTATACACCTGAGTTAGGAACCTGTGCACTTAAAAGGTAAATGTATGCTTGTGCTCTTTATTAAGACATGATCAACCTTTAGGGGTGGTCTGAATTGAGATCTTAATCTTAAGAGAGATTTATTTTGGTCTGCATTTGTGAAGTATGACTCCTGGTGTATTGTATTTGGTGGACTGTGGATTTTATGAATAAAACAAGTTTACATACCTGTTATGAAGCTCAATCTTCAACTATTGAATGAAATGATACAGAAAAGTTCAGCTATGTGTACAATGTATGATGTAATTAAATACTTCATTTGCATGCTTTAAATTTGATTTACAGTTCACCCGTTAGACATTAAATACATAAACAAGAAATAATACATATTTTCAGTGTAAAGTTGTATCATTATTTTGTTTAAAGATTTAATACTGTTTGAATAATATGAGCTATGCTCATGGGCGGGGCAGTTTTCCTTATTTGGTTATAGAGAAACCTTGTAAACACTCTAGAAGTCACAATTTTTGCCCAATCATCATGAAAGTTGGTCAAAACATTGGTTTTATTAGTGAGGCTGTTTTTGGAGAAAACCCGAGCTATTGTCATAGCCAGCTCGTCGTCCGACGTCCGCCTTAGGCGTCGTGCTAAAACCTTAACATTGGCCATAACTTTTTAAATATTGAAGATAGCACCTTGATATTTGGCATGCATGTGTATCTCATGAAGCTGCACATTTTGAGTGGTAAAATTTCAAAGTGAACATCGTCCTTCAAGGTCTAGGGTTGAAAAAACAAAGTCAAGGGAAGTAATAAGCTTTAAATGGACATCTGACCTGCCCACGTATATATTTTTAACCAGGTTTTCCGAAGGAAAAAACTGGTTATTAGATTGGCGAATGCGGGCGGGCTGGCTGGCTGGCTGGCTGGCGGGCGGGCTGGCGGGCTGGCGGAATAAGCTTGTCCGGGCCATAACTATGTCGTTCATTGTCAGATTTTAAAATCATTTGGCACATTTGTTCACCATCATTGGACGGTGTGTCGCGCGAAATAATTACGTCGATATCTCCAAGGTCAAGGTCACACTTTGAGTTCAAAGGTCAAAAATGGCCATAAATGAGCTTGTCCGAGCCATATCTATGTCGTTCATCGTCAGATTTTAAAATCATTTGGCACATTTGTTCACCATCATTGGACGGTGTGTCGCGCGAAATAATTACGTCGATATCTCCAAGGTCAAGGTCACACTTTGAGTTCAAAGGTCAAAAATGGCCATAAATGAGCTTGTCCTGGCCATAACTATGTCATTCATTGTGAGATTTTAAAATCATTTGGCACATTTGTTCACCATCATGGGACGGTGTGTCCCACGAAAGAATCACGTCAATATCTCCAATGTCAAGGTCGCCACGACTAAAAATAGATTTTAAAAAAACAAAAAAACTTACAAAGGGGGTTAATTTTTTTTGGTCATTTCAAAAGTTCAGTTTGAGTTTTCTCCCTTTATCAGATTTTTTTTTCACAATGAAAACCTGGTTTTGTGACAATTTTGTCCCTTGTTGTTAAATAAATCAAAGCGGCGCAGTAGGCGGCATTGTGTTTCTGACAAACACATTGTGGTAAAAGGTCAAGGTCATCCTTTACGGTCTATGGTAAAAAATACAGATTTAAGGGAAGTAATAAGCCTTAAAAAGGGAGAAAGTTATTCAATATTGAACATAGCCACTTTATATATTTGGAATGCATGTGTATCTCGTGGAGCTGCATATTTTGAGTGGTGAATCTACAGTCACGGTAGTGGCTTTTGCTACTAAAAATAGAGATTTGTTACAGACAATTATTTTCAAGGGAAGTAATTAATATAATTATAAATCTCATATTATATATTTCCTTACCAAGAATTGAAGTTCTTTTCACAGTTGCTGTACAGATTTATTATTTTGATTATTTATAACCCAAATGATTGATTTTTCAACGTTTTTTTTAATGATATAATTATAATTTCTTTGATGTTCATTACATACCTGTGGACTTATGTCCATAGATACATGATCAACTCTGGCTATGATCTCTTTTAAACCACAGGCCTTGGTTGACAGTGATGTCTGACATGGTCATAATTGACTGTGAGACCCTCCCTCCCCCGGTTGGATTGGACAAAATTCAAGGGAAGTAATAACCTTTAAAGGGAGATGATTTCTATACCTGCCAAATGATAAATATAAATGTTATTTCAAAGCCGCGCAGTAGGGGGCATTGTGTTTCTGACAAACACATCTCTTGTTGGGTCACTAGGTCAAAGGTCAAGGTCACTGTGACCTCTAAAAAAAAAAAAAAAATTCTGACAAGCTTTTGCAGCCGAGCATGGCACCAGTTATGCTGTGCTCTTGTTGATATCTCGGACGAGATTGAAAATGGTCCAGATCGGTGAAAAAACATGGCCGTCAGTGGGCGGGGCATTTTTCTCTATATGTATATAGTGAAAAGATGTGAACACTCTAGAAGTCACATTTTTGGCCCAATTTTCATGAAATTTGGTCAGAACATTTGTTTCCTTGATACGAGAGTTGAGTTAAAAAATGGTTCCGGTCAGTTGAATAACATGGCTGCCGGGGGGGGGGGGGGCAGTTTTCTTATATTTATATAGTAAGCTTGTGAACAATCTGGAAGTCACATCATTTGCCCAATCATCATGAAACTTGGTGAAAAGATTGGTTTTATATTTATCTCAGATGAGTTGGCAAATGGTCCTGATCGATCAAAAAACATAACCACCAGTGGGGGGGTGGGGCAGTTTTCCTGATCGTGAAACTTAGTCAATACATTGGTTTTATCTATTTCTCGGACAAGTTAGAAAATGGCTCCGATCGGTGCAACACACTTTTTAGCTCACCTGATTGCTCAGGTGAGGTTTTAGGATTGGTCTTTGTCCGCAGTCCGTTCATCCACATTTGGTTTGTAAACACTTTAGCATTCACATTTCTCAAGCATTCTTTATCAAAGTTGCTGAAAAATCTCAGTCAAGTTTTATAATGAGCAAAATCACATAATTATGCTATAATTATTGCTCTTAGATTGTCCAAATTTTCATTATATTATACAAAGACCTTGTAAACACTCTAGAGGTCACAATTTTGTTTCAGTTTTTCAGTTTTTATGAATATTTATTTTTGTAAGCAAAGTTTGATGTTTGGTCAACTCAAAGTATAGGTAACTAGGTCAAATCTTACAAAAACAAAAACACTCCATGCGCCAGAGTTTTGGTTCAATAATGATGAAACCTGACCAGGATGTTTGTCTGGACAATATCTAGGTAAAGTTTGACATTTGGTAAAGATTGAATGAACCTACTCCTCTCAGGTGAGCGAACTAGGGCCATTTTGGCCTTCTTGTTATATTAATGCACGAATGTGCATGTGCTTTTAATCCCATTTGAGATTATTATAATTGGCATTTTTAGCTCATCTGAGCACAACGTGCTCATGGTGAGCTTTTGTGATCGCCTTTTGTCCATCATCCATTGTCTGTTGTGCGGCGTCAACATTTGCCTTGTTAACTCTCTAGAAGCCACATGTATTGTCAATCTTCATGAGTCAGAAGATTGGTCTCAATGATATCTTGGATGAGTTCGAAAATGGTTACGTTTGCTTGAAAAACATGGCTGCCAAGGGGCGGGGCATTTTTCCTTATATGGCTATAGTAAAATCTTGTTAACACTCTAGAGGCCACATATTACTGTCCGATCTTCATGAAACTTGGTCAGATGATTGATCCTGATAATATCTTGAAAGAGTTAAAAAATGATGCCGGTTGGTTGAAAAACATGGCTGCCAGGGGGCGTGGCATTTTTCCTTATTTGTCTTTAGTAAAACCTTGTTAACACTCTAGAGGCCACATTTATTTTCCGATCTTCATGAAACTTGGTCAGAAGATTTGTCCCAATAATATCATGTTTATCTCAGGTGAATGACTTTGGGCCTTTCAGGCCCTCTTGTTTATTTTGCTATTAATTAATTGTGACCGTACGTAAATAATTAAAAAACGCAGCGTACGTAAATAATAAAAAAACGCCGTTGATTTAAAGTGTCTCCGCTAAAGAGAATGGAATGAACAAAGATTAATGTATAATGCAAAAAACTATTGTTACTTTAGTCACAACTTCATTCGTATCTGCAATCATTTTCTGTGAAATATTATATTATTATATATAGATGTGTGTTTGTGTGTAAGTCCCTGTCTTAATTGACAAGTAATTGGCACTGAATTGGTAGCCGTTTCGAAACTATAATTTTAAGTTTGACTGTGCGAAGTCATGTGGCCCATGTAAGGTGTGAAGCTCCTTGTGATGCAAATACTCGCATGCCAATTTAAAATGTCACAGACAGCAGTCGCCACAACGCTTGCAAAAACATATATATTTTGTTGCTTTTTAGACAAGAGTTATACCCACATTGAATGGTCCAGAAACGCTGTCTAGAAAAGAAATAATCTTGATTTGTCAAACTCTACGGAAGGTCAATTGTCAACAATAGAAAGAATATTTTACTGAAAGAAATTGTCAAACCATAGAAAGAATTGAAGACTAAATTGTCAAACATAAGAAAGAATATTTCACTAAAAGAAATTGTCAAACCATAGAAAGAATTGAAGAATACATTTTCATTTGATCTTTGACATACAACATGCCTACGTCAAAGCGGAAAGCAGACAAAATGGTGCACGAAAAACAGAAAATCGCCAAGACCAACTACAAGATTAACAATCTTTTAAAGACCCAAGCTTCATTTGCGGCGCCATCGTCATCAACGCCGACAGCGGCAACATCGGGGCGGCGAAGTCGTCATCACCACCGACAGTGGCAACATCGGGAGCAGCGAAGTCGTCATCGCTGCCAACAGCGGCAACATCGGGTATGGCGAAGTCCTCATCACAGCCGACAGCGGCAACATCGGGGGCGATTTCGTCATCATTGGTGGCATTGTCAAGCAAGTGTTGAATTGTAGTGAGGAAATGTTTGAGGGAATTCTGCGAGCTGTGGCCAAAGACTAAGGGTGCAAAGAAAAGACGGTTTTGAAATTTTGATCCATTTAGAGGTTATGTGGATTTGATTGTTATTGTGTCCTTATTGACTTCTAGTTTTTTGTCAGGGTACTGCACTACATGTATAATGTATTTATTATACCCCCCTTCGAAGAAGAGTGAGTATATTGTTTTGCACATGTCGGTCCGTCCATGGGTCTGTTGGTCCGTCGGTCCGTCCGTCCACCAGATGGTTTCCGGATGATAACTCAAGAATGCTTATGCCTAGGATCATGAAACTTCATAGGTACATTGATCATGACTCGCAGATGACCCCTATCGATTTTCAGGTCACTAGGTCAAAGGTCAAGGTCATGGTGACCCAAAATATTAAAATGGTTTCCGGATGATAACTCAAGAACGCTTATGCCTAGGATCATGAAACTTCATAGGTACATTGATCATGACTTGCAGATGACCACTATTTATTTTCAGGTCACTAGGTCAAAGGTCAAGGTCACTGTGACCCGAAATAGTAAAATGGTTTCCAGATGATAACTCAAGAACGCTTATGCCTAGGATCATGAAACTTCATAGGTACATTGATCATGACTTGCAGATGACCCCTGTTGATTTTCAGGTCACTAGGTCAAAGGTCAAGGTCACGGTGACCCGAAATAGTAAAATGGTTTCTGGATGATAACTCAAGAACGCTTATGCCTAGGATCATGAAACTTCATAGGTACATTGATCATGACTCGCAGATGACCCCTATTGATTTTCAGGTCAGTAGGTCAAAGGTCAAGGTCACAGTGACTCGACTTAGAAAAATAGTTTCCAGATGATAACTCAAGAACGCTTACGCCTAGGATCATGAAACTTCATAGGTACATTGATTATGACTCGCAGATGACCCCTATTGACTTTCAGGTCACTAGTTTATTCAATATTGAATAATTATCAAAGTATTAGAATAGATGTATATTTCTATTTGTCTTCAGATCTCCATTTTGTCTTCATCTTGATTTTCATTCTTTTTCTCATATTTGAACGTGTATCTCATGAAGCTGCACATTTTGGGTGGTGGAAGTTTAAGGTCAATGTCATCCTTCAAGGTCAAAGGTCAACAACAAAAAATAAATAATTAAAAGCGGTGTTCTTATGAAGCTGCACATTTTGAGTGGTGAAAGTTCAAGGTCAAGGTCATCCTTCAAGGTAAAAAAATAAAAATATTTCAAAACAGCGTTCTAATGAAGCTGCACATTTTGAGTGGTGGAAGTTCAAGGTCAAGGTCATCCTTCAAGGTCAAAGGTAACAATTTTTTTTTTTTTTCAAAGCGGCGAAATATGGGGCATTGTTTTCCCGATTACCCGATGAACACATCTCTTGTTAAATATCATATGGGGAAAACATAAACAAATATTGACAAACACGTGTTAATGTTCTTTTTGTGTTAATGATGTATTATACAGAGTTAAAATAATATGTTTTATTTGTTTACCTTTCAATATCTTGCATTCGACATTGTCAGTTCAATGCTTTTTCAGTAAACTGTACAGGGGCTAGCTAGGCTCAAAATTTAGGGAGAAGTCACTTCTCCCTAAAGCTTAAATAGGGAGAATTGGTATCATCTTGGGAGAAATAGTACATTTGCATCATAGATCTTAGTATTACGTATATTTTGCGGCAACTTAACGGATAAGTGGTTTCTGCTCAGCGTTTAATCAACTATTCACTTGTTTTATACAATAAGACATGTTAAGTGTATAAAACCGACCTTTTTTAGCTCATCTATTTTTTGAAAAAAAATTATGAGCTATTGTCATCACCTTGGCGTCGGCGTTGGCGTTGGCGTTGGCGTTGGCGTCGGCGTCCGGTTAAGTTTTGCGTTTAGGTCCACTTTTCTCAGAAAGTATCAATGCTATTGCATTCAAACTTGGTACACTTACTTACTATCATGAGGGGACTGGGCAGGCAAAGTTAGATAACTCTGGCGTGCATTTTGACAGAATTATGTGCCCTTTTTATACTTAAAAAATTGAAAATTTTGGTTAAGTTTTGCGTTTAGTTCCACTTTTCTCAGTAAGTATCAATGCTATTGCATTCAAACTTGGTACACTTACTTACTATCATGAGGGGACTGGGCAGGCAAATTTAGATAACTCTGGCATGCATTTTGACAGAATTATGTGCCCTTTTTATACTTAGAAAATTGAAAATTTGATTAAGTTTTGTGTTTAGGTCCACTTTATTCCTACAGTATCAAAGCTATTGCTTTCATACTTGCAAGATTTATGAACTATCATAAGGGGACCGTGCAGGCAAAGTTATGTAACTCTGACTGGCATTTGAACGGAATTATGGGCCCTTTATACTTAGAAAATTGAAAATTTGGTTAAGATTTATGTTTTGGTCCATTTTACCCCTAAAGTATCATAGATATTGCTTTCATACTTGGAACACTCACAAACTATCATAAGGGTACAGTAAAAGGACAAGTTGCATAACTCTGGTTGTCATTGTTACGGAATTATGGCCCTTTTTTGACTTAGTAACTTTTAATATATGGTTAAATTTTGTGTTTCGATCCACTTTACTTCTTAAGTATCAAGGCTATTGCTTTCAAACTTCAAATACTTACATGCTATCATGAGGTTACTGTACCTGGCAACTTTAATTTTACTTTGACCTTTGAATGACCTTGACTCTCAAGGTCAAATTATTAAATTTTGTTAAAATTGCCATAACTTCTTTATTTATGATTAGATTTGATTGATACTTTGATGAAACTACTCTTACCTGACATACCACAATAGACTCCACCCAAACCATCCCCTCCCCTCCCCCCCTCCCCCCCCCCCTATTTTTTTTTTTTTTTTTTTTTTTTTTTTAAGATCATCTCACAAATGACCACCACACCCTCACACTATAACCCCCACCCCCCCCCACCACCCCACCCCCCATTTTTTTTTTTTTTTTTTTTTTTTTAAGATCATCTCACAAATTACCACCACACCCTCACACTATACCCCCCCCCATTTTTTTTTAAAAAATGGTTATGTTTGAAATACCGTCCAACCATCGCACCCAAACCCCCCCCCCCCATCGCCCCCCCCAACCCCCCCCCCCCTGATTTATTTTATTTTATTATTTTTTTCGCTTTTTTGGAAGATAATGTAATAAATGTCCACAACCCCACACTATACACCCCTCTTCACTCCACTCCTCCCTCCTTTGTGATTGAAAATGAGAGTCCCTTCACCTTTAAAAAGAAAATAGATGAGCGGTCTGCACCCGCAAGGCGGTGCTCTTGTTTTTATTTCTAATTGATTGTTCATTATAATGGTACTTTTTTTCCTGAACAGGTGTATCAAATAAACTTCAATTGTAACAAGCCAGTAATGTTCAGAATCGTTTTACTTCCTTGTTAATTTTAAGCAATTCAACATTTAATAAATCAAATTCATATTTTGTTACAAATATTTGTTTTGAATTAAATCAAATTCATATTTTGTTACAAATATTTGTTTTAAATTTGAAATTCATAAAAAATCTCATTTTGCAGCAGAGATTCCAAATCTGACCTGTAAATGATCCCCATAATTATTGCCAGTGATAGGTTACCTCTTCCCATTTGATCATTCCGTAGTATTTTTATGCCCCCCTTCGAAAAAGAGGGGGTATATTGCTTTGCACATGTCTGTCGGTCGGTCTGTCGGTCCGTCCCCCAGGTGGTTTCTGGATGATAACTCAAGAACGCTAGGGCCTAGGATCATGAAACTTAATAGGAACATTGATCATGATTCGCAGATGACCCCTATAGATTTTGAGGTCACTAGGTCAAAGGTCAAGGTCACGGTGACTCGAAATGGTAAAATGGTTTTTGGATGATAACTCAAGAACGCATATGCGGCCAACAGGGCGAACTCTGAACAATATAACTGAAGCAACTGGTCTATAATCCTAAATCTATAATTATCAGTCTAATGAAACATCATCATTTGAGTAAAATTAAGTAGATCAGTAAAAATATTATTAGAATATGAGATTTTTTTGTATATTTTGTATATTAAATATTGTGTTAATGTTTAATTTTGTTGATTAATATAAATATAAGCAGGACAGGGGAGGTAATACACTATTATATCTTTCTTATATACAGGGGAAACAAATGCAATAAGTTTAAATTTCATGTTTAATAAATAGAGGATATTTGTTCATGTCAGTGTGAGATCATTTGTTTTTTTTAAACATCTAATAAATTACCACACCCCACATTATACCCCCCTTTCACTCCCCCCTACCACCCCTACCCTTCCACCCCCCTCCCCCAAAACCCCTCTCACCCCCACCTCCCCTACCCCCCACCCCCCCCCCCCCCCCCCCCCCCCCCCCACCCCCCTTATGGCTGAGAATCCTCCTGTGTCCAATTCTCCACATCAAATTGATTTTGATCGGTCAATGTCTGGCACTAAGTAAATCATTAAAAGGAGGAGAAGTCACTTCGCCTTAATGAAATTAATGTGCGAAGTTAAGATTAATTGCCAATAATTGGGCGAAGAAATCACCAACTTCGCCCACTTGCCAGACCCCTGCTGTACAGCGTGAAAAACATAATAAAGCAGAATATGCGTATCTTCTGCTTGGAAGATGATTTTTAGCTCGACTATTATATATGAAATATATATAGTAGAGCTATCCTACTCACCCCGGTGTCTGCGTTAGCATTAGCGTGCAAATGTTAAAGTTTTCGTACTACCCCAAATATTTTCTTTGTCCCTTGACATATTGCTTTCATATTTTGCATACTTGTTTACCAACATCACCCCAACCTTTAAAGAAGAGCAGACAACTCTATCAAGCATTTTGTCATAATTATTGCCCCTTTTATACTTAGAATATGCATATTATTGATAAATCTATGTTAAAGTTTGCGTACTACCCCAAATATTTCCTATATCCTTTGACATATTGCTTTTATATGTTGCATACTTGTTTACCAACATGACCCCAACCTATAAACAAGAGCAGACCACTGTATCAAGCATTTTGACATAATTATGGCCCCTTTTACACTTAGATAATTGAACATTTTGCTTAAATTGCCATAACTTCTTTATTGATGATCACATTTTATTATTACTAAACAAAACAACACTTACCTGAATACCACAATGGATTCCACCCAAACTATACCCCATGCCCCTACCAGAGTCCCTTCCCCCCCCCCCCAACCTCAACCCCCCCCCCATTTTTTTTTTAAACATCATCTTATAAATTACCCCACCCCACATTATACCCCCCTCTCCCCCCCTACCCCCCACCACCCCCTTACCCCCCTCCTGCTCTCCTCCCCCCCCCATTTTTTTTTAAACATCATCTAATAAATTACCACATCCCACATTAAACCCCCCTCTCACCCCCCGACCCCCCCCCCCTACCCCCCCCCAAATTTTTTTTTTTTTTTTTTCCTTTTTATATTAGCTCACCTGATTGCTCAGGTGAGCTTTTGCTCAGGTGAGCTTTTGTGACCGGTCTTTGTCCGTCGTATGTCCGTCTGTCCGTTAACATTTGCTCGTAAACACTCTAGAGGCCACATTTCTTTACCCATCTTCATGAAACTTTCAGATCACTAGGTCAAAGGTCACGGTGACCTGAAATAGTAAAATGGTTTCTGGATGATAACTCAAGATCGCTTATGCCTAGGATCATGAAACTTCATAGGTACAATGATCATGACTCGCAGATGACCCGTATTGATTTTCAGGTCACTAGGTCAAAAGTCAAGGTCACTGTGACCTGAAATAGTAAAATGGTTTCTGGATGATAACTCAAGAATGCTTATGCCTAGGCTCATGAAACTTCATAGGTATATTGATCATGACTCGCAGATGACCCCTATTGATTATCATGTCACTAGGTCAAAGGTCAAGGTCACAGTGCCAAAAAACGTATTCACACAATGGCTGTCAAGGTCACGGTGACTCAACTTAGAAAAATGGTTTCTGGATGATAACTCAAGAATGCTTACGCCTAGGATCATGAAACTTCATAGGTACATAGATCATGACTCGTAGATGAAATAATGATGAAACTTGACCAGGATGTTTGTCTGGACAATATCTAGGTCAAGTTTGACATTTGGTAAAGATTAAATGAACCGACTCCTCTCAGGTGAGCGAACTAGGGCCATCTTGGCCCTCTTGTTTTTGAAAGATCGTCTTATAAATTATTTAATATGAACATTTTTCCCATGATGGCTTACGTTATACTGTCAAGCACTCGAATAGTCGAACGCGCTGTCCTTTGACAGCTCTTGTAAAAAAGGCGTGCTCAATCGTGATACATCTACTATCGCCAGTATCCTCCGCAATATAGAGATGTACGGATAGCAACATAAAATCGTATATATTCGGCTACATTCGCGAACCAATACATAAGTCAGTTGTCGTTCGGCAAAAACTCAACACACTCAATAGACACTCGTTGTACGACATTATTGCTGAATAACATTAAAATCTTATTGGGTTTATTCAAACTTTGTTTGGAAACTTTGGCATTTTTGGGGGGAAATTTTGGTGAGATTTTTGGGGAAAAACATTGATTTTGTGCGATTGGGAAGCAGCCGAATATGGGTGGTAATTATGGTAAAAAAAATCACTGCACATGCATTAAACCCCTTTTTTACAGAGCGCGGCTCATATAATAAAGAGTGGAGTTAATCCAGATTTAAATCATATTATGATTAAGTTTTGGAATTCAAGCCCCCAGCGATGATAACAATCGGCTAAATGGATTTAAAAAGAACAGAAATATTCAAAATAAGCTCTGTTTTATTATGTCCATATTGAGTTTTGTTGAAGTGATATTATGTGCATCATACAGTTTATAGGTGTCTATTGCAACCGTTGTTCATTTTTGGTGTTTTCACTTCATATACACTTATATTTGTTAATGCAGCATCAACATACTAAAACAATATCTTGGAAAGTGAAAAATAATGCATTTGAATATCAACCGTACTTTCGTTTGACAACTGATCAAGCATGTACAATGTGAATCTAAATTTAGTTTTAGTGCAGATTCGTTTATACAACACAAAGACACAATTTTGTTTTACGCATCATTTCGGCTTACAGGACTGGGTGAGTCACGTAAAATATTGAATATAAAATATATTTTTATGAACAACTGGGAGCAAGATGAGTTGCAGATAATTGGTCAGTAACCACATTTGAACTTACTCTTTTGACCTGTTAATTCTTTTCAGCTCAATTCAACAGTGAAAAATGCCCATACTATCACTTTAATATGTATAGGATCTGGCAAGATTTGTCCATATCATATCTTATTAAACGAGTTCAGGAATTTTGTAAGTAAGCGAGACTGTGGCGAGCTTACTAACAAATTTCCTGGACGAGTTTAATAAAATATGGTTTGATATGACGAGTGTCAGATCTTATTATGCCCCCCTTCGAAGAAGAGGGGGTATATTGTTTTCCACATGCCCGTCCGTACGTCCGTCCGTATGTCCGTCCACCAGATGGTTTCCGGATGATAACTCAAGAACGCTTAGTCCTAGGATCATGAAACTTCATAGGTACATTGATCATGACTCGCAGATGACCCCTATTGATTTTGAGGTCACTAGGTCAAAGGTCAAGGTCACGGTGACCCAAAATAATAAAATGGTTTCCAGATAACTCAAGAACGCTTAGGCCTAGGATCATGAAACTTCATAGGTACATTGATCATGACTCGTAAATGACCCCTATTGATTTTCAGGTCACTAGGTCAAAGGTCAAGGTCACGGTGACCCGAAATAGTCAAATGGTTTCCAGATGATAACTCAAGAATGCTTATGCCTAGGATCATGAAACTTCATAGGTACATTGATCATGACTCGAAGATGACCGCTATTGATTTTCAGGTCACTAGGTCAAAGGTCAAGGTCACCTGACCTGAAATAGTAAAATGGTTTCTGGATAACTCAAGAACGCTTATGCCTAGGATCATGAAACTTCATAGGTACAACGATCAGGACTCACAGATGACCCCTATTGATTTTTAGTTCACTAGGTCAAAGGTCAAGGTCATGGTGACCTGTAATAGTAAAATGGTTTCTGGATGATAACTCAAGAACACTTATGCCTAGGTTCATGAAACTTCATAGGTATATTGATCATGACTTGCAGATGACCCCTATTGATTATCAGGTCACTAGGTCAAAGGTCAAGGTCACAGTGCCAAAAAACGTATTCACACAATGGCTGTCAAGGTCACGGTGACTCAACTTAGAAAAATGGTTTCCGGATGATAACACAAGAATGCTTACGCCTAGGATCATGAAACTTCATAGGTACATTGATCATGACTCGCAGATGAAATTATGATGAAACTTGACCAGGATGTTTGTCTGGACAATATCTAGGTCAAGTTTGACATTTGGTAAAGATTGAATGAACCGACTCCTCTCAGGTGAGCGAACTAGGGCCATCTTGGCCCTCTTGTTTTGTTATTACATTATTTTTACATTATTGGGATCCTATTATTGTTTAATGTTATTATACTATGTTATTTACCAAGAAGGTAACATGATATCTAGTATTGCTTTCCATTTCGTTAGCAAATTTAATCCAATGGTACTGGTTTAATGTTATAATTTGTATTGATACTTTTATATATCTTTACATTATTGTGATCCTATTATTAGCAAATGCATTCCTGAGGTACTTGTTTATGTTAAGTGCTTGTCACTTTATAAATACATTTATATAAAATTCTGTATTTTTAGGACAGTTATACAAATATTTTTTAATCATCCATAAAATGTTCTAGTCATAAACATAAATGTATATGTCATATTTTAATACATTTTTTACATTATTGTGATTCTATTGTTGTTAAATGTTATCAGACTATGTTATTTCCCCAAAACGTATCTTGAGTTTATCAATAAATTGCTTTTATTGAGTATTTGTGTTTGTTTAATTTAACCAAAATACTTAGGAATCCATTTCAAACATAAATACCTTCCAACAGATTTATTGGTATTGTGTACAGACACACGCCCTATAATGTTTATAAATTGTCAGACAGTTGTTAATCTGAAACAAACGAACCTATCTGATGTTTATTTAATACATACATAATTTGTTTTGACAGTCAAAATAAGTTTTGAGATGCTCCCTGACCTACATCTTCTAAACAGTCCAAGTGATCCGAAATTACCGCACTCGATTCAGAAATAGCCAATTTTATACAAGTGAATAAGTTCAAATTAGCATCAGAATTGTGTTGGTAAGTATTAACAAATTAATATGGCCTCAAAGATGAAATAATCCAAGTTTTTTTTAAGCAATTGCTTTCTTTTAAAAATAGTAACCCCATTATTTACGCTCGTGATCCGAAACTACCCGACCGATTGTACTTTTTGTGATTGGGAATATAGCCGAATTTCGGCTATAAAATCGGGCCAAAAAAATACCCTGCCTAGGATCATGAGACTTCATAGGTACATTGATCATGACTGGCAGATGACCCCTATTGATTTTCAGGTCACTAGGTCAAAGATCAAGGTCACAGTGACTGGAAACAGTAAAATGGTTTCCGGGTGATAACTCAATAATACTTAGGCCTAGGATCATGAAACTTCATAGGTACATTTATTATGACTTGCAGATGACTCCTATTGATTTTCAGGTCACTAGGTCAAAGGTCAAGGTCACAGTGAAAAAAAACGTATTCACACAATGGCTGCCACTACAACTGACAGTGCATATGGGAGACATGCATGTTTTACAAACAGCCCTTGTTTATCACATGCTTTTAAATTAGCAAATTTAATAAATATTTACGCAAACATAATGATAAATCCCGAATGTTGTTTACATTTCAGCGGAATAGCAAAATGCGATTGGTCAATCAAACAAAAACTAAGCCAATGAAATCACTTAAAAAATATATAAAACATGTGTAAGATAAAAATATGCGTAATGGTTATATTACATGGGAAACAGGGTATGGTATTTGATAAATTTAAGTTATTATTTCATAGTATGTAATAGAGTTTTTAAACAATTATAACCACTTGCCAATTAAAACAAATGTTCAGAAAATGTCTTCTTTAGTTAAATAGTTACAGTAACTACACAAGTGCATTGTTTATTCCTACAGAAAATACCGTGATGCAAATAACAACAGAAGAACTGAATTTTGCTTTTCATAGATTTAACCACATAAGTTGCATTAACAATTGTTAGCATGTCCAAATCCACAAGGAAATGATTTCATTAAATATGCTTGTTCGAAGTGATATCGTAATTTGTCATGTTTTTGCATAAGCTTGTAGTATTTGAATTGTTTGCATGAAGTGAATTCATAAATTATGTGATACAAGTTTGTATTATCTTCACAGGAAGTGATGTCATATGAGAATGTACCGTTTGACCTACCTCCTCCTCCATACACTCCCCCCAACTCGGACACATTCTCAACCATCACACACAACAAGTATCGGGACTCTGTAATATGCTCAAAGTGTGGCCAACTGCATGCACTTAATGGCACACATCTATATGACTACCACCAGGTACACTTTTTTATACGCCCGTATAAAATACGGGACGTATTATGTGAAACCCCTTGGCGGGCGGCGGGCGGGCGGCGGGCGGCGGGCGGAAGGCATCACTTTGTCCGGACTCTAATTCAAATTGTATTCATCCGATCTTCACCAAACTTGGTCAGCAGTTGCATCTAGTTGATATCTAGGCCAAGTTCGAATATGGGTCATGCCGGGTCAAAAACTAGGTCATAGGGTCAATAAGTGCATTTTCAAAGGGGCCACTTTGTCCGGACTCTATTTCAAATTGTATTCATCCGATCTTCACCAAACTTGGTCAGCAGTTGCATCTAGTTGATATATAGGCCAAGTTCGAATATGGGTCATGCCGGGTCAAAAACTAGGTCATAGGGTCAATTAGTGCATTTTCAACGGCGCCACTTTGTCCGGACTCTAATTCAAATAGTTTTCATCCGATCTTCACCAAACTTGCTCAGAAGTTGAGTCTAGACAATATCTAGGCCAAGTTGGAATATGGGTCATGCCGGGTCAAAAACTAGGTCATGGGGTCACTTAGTGCATTTCAAGGATTTCATGGTGTCCGCTCTCTAAATGAAGTAGTTTTCACCCGATCTTCACCAAATTTGGTCAAAAGTTGTGTCTATATGATATGTAGGTCAGGTTTAAATATGGGTCATGCCGGGTCAAAAACTAGGTCACGAGGTTACTTAGTGCATTTCAAGCATTTAGCATGGTGTCCGCTCTCTAATTGAAGTAGTTTTCATCTGATCTTCACCTAATTTGGTTACAAGTTGTGTCTAGATGATATGTAGGTCAAGTTCGAATATGGGTCATGCCCGGTCAAAAACGAGGTCACATGGTGCATTTAAAGCATTTAGCATGGTGTCCGCTCTCTAATTGAAGTAGTTTTCATCTGATCTTCACCAAATTTAGTCAGATGTTACATCTAAATGATATCTAGGTCAAGTTCAAATATGGGTCATGCCAAGTCAATAACTAGGTCTTGAGGTCACTTAGTGCATTTCAAGCATTGAGCATGGTGTCCAAAACCTTCGAACGGGCGTATCTTGTGACAGTTTGGCACTCTTGTTTGTTGTTGTTTACCAATTGGTGTACGTGTATATTGTAAGGGTTCTAGCACTCCACACATTTGTTGGTCACATACATGTTTATTTTGCTACCTTCTTTTTTTTTTCTTTTAATATTGTGGAATCATCATATATCCTGTCTGAAAGTTTATCTTTGTTACTTAATATTCTTGCCATGAAGATTCTGGGGTTTTTAGAGCCTTAACACTGGCATGTCTTTTTTAATTCAAGTGAGCCACCCAGGCTACAAAAATGCTAAATGGAACATAATTTTAATATATCTTTGAATAATGTTTAATAATATGCCAATTCAATGGAAACAAACATGTTTGCTCAGCAATCATAACAGGGCTCAGTTAAGGAACTTAATTTGAATATTTCTTTGAATACTTTTTGTGAGGAATTTTATGTTATGCAAATGCTGTGTTAAAAACAAACATGTTTGCTCAGCAATCATAAAAGGTCTCTGTTAACTCAAAGTTGTGCTTGTTTGAATTGAGGCAGCTAACATCTGTGCCAAGAAGGATAATAAAACCATTTAGCTTGCAGTAAACATGGATGTTGTGTTTGTTGCTGTTTGTTCAAGGCGGTGGACAGGGAGCTGACATGTCACTTGTGCCTGCAGCCCCTTGTGAACCCCATCAACACAAAGTGTGGCCATACTTTCTGCTCAACGTGTCTGAAGAGCTACCTGCGGGTACAGGGCCAGTGCCCCCTTGACCTTCACACGCTCTCCATCAGCGAGTGTCAGAAGTCCAGTCTCATCGTCAGAAGGTATGATCATATGAGGTGGATTTCAGATGGTGTCACCCTTTCCCATTCAGAAGCAAAGTGAAAATGGCTTTTGAAAACAGCATAAAACTAGAACAGCCTGTGAGTAACGTGCAGTCTGTTCAGGTTTTATGCTGTTTGCTGATTGTCAGTATCTAAGGGTTGGAAATGAAGCCTTTAAAACTTGAATCTGGTAAGAATGGTCTTAAATTAAATGTTACTTTTTAAGAGACTACAAATGCGTGAAAATATCTATCTAAGTTGTAAATGTTAATAATTATTATTGTTGTAAAGTGTCCATCATTATTCTAGTTGGTATTTTTATGCCCCCGGTAGGGTGGCATATAGCAGTCGCACTGTCCATCCTGTCTGTCCGTCACACTTTTGCGTTTAGGTTTCGAAAAATGCTCATAACTTCTATGTCCCTTCAGATGTAACCTTTATGTATAAAAGGTATGCATGTGTATTTGAACAAGGCCTTTCCATACGCACTCAAATTTTGACCTCTTTGACCTTGACCTTGAACTTAGGGTCCTCTTTTAGGTATTGAAATCTGTGTTAATGTTCGAAAAAGCATTTTTCGGGGGAATATGTCTTCCGATGGAGACAGCATTGTTTATTAAGCGTCAGATATAATAGGTTGTATATTTACTGTAAAGAACCAGTAATTCTGAGTGGTATACTTTTGTTATGCACTTTAATGTTACTGTGGTTTAATAATGACCATGTTACCACTGCTTTCCTTGAACTTAAGGGTTGGAAAGTTTTATGTATAAAATGGCTTTATTTGAATTAATACTTTGAACAATTGAATGAGATGCTGGTACATTGTATTCATGCAATATCACATTTTGCTTCTAAATTATAAACTTATTGAAATGTTAAAAAAAAATATTACCATAACATACTCTTTTGTACAATTATTTTGTAATATATACTGTTTGTGATACCTATCATATGAAACAGATTAAACAAATGTCTTTGTATAATTTATTTTTCATCACAATCAATCAAAGTGAACTGGTGTAAACTAAGCCATTAATGACCAACTTGAAACCAAAACCGCCCTGAAATAAAAAATGTTTACTGGTCTCAACTTTTCTTAGTACTATTTGGTATAAATGGTTTAAGGGTGTCAAGAAGACTACTAGCCCAAGATTGGTTTATAGCATCCAGCAAATCTAAGAACATAAACTATGGGAGGCGGAAAACTACAATGAGCGAGGCATGGTATGGTATTACGCAAGGGGGGGTTAGAGGGTTAGGGTTAGGGTTTGGGTTCGTGTTAGGGGTCCGGTTAGGGTTTGGGTTAGCCTAAACCCAACACTAACCCTAACCCGACCCGTAACCCTAACCCTTACCCTAACCCTTTTTGGGGGTTATCACCCCTGACCATGCCTCGCCCGTTGTAGTTTTCCGCCTCCCATAAACTATAGCCATGGTTCTTACTTTTAAAATTGCACAGTTAACTCCCCTGATTCATTGTTGCAAATGGCATATTTGCTGTTTATAATATCAGCAGTTGATATAACATATTAGGATTTTTTCAACAATATTAGCTCTCATTTTCCATCATCAGAAATACAACATTGCTTTATGTTATTGTTTCTGCAAAAAAATATGATGAATATTAAAGGGGCCTTTTCACGTTTAGGTTAATTTTTCAAAATTGAAAACAATTGTTTCAGATTCTCACATTTTTGTTTTAGTTATGATATTTGTGAGGAAACAGTAATACTGAACATTTACCAAGCTCTAAAATAGCCATTATATGCATCTTTTGACGATTTAAAAACCTGAAAATTATAAAGTATTGCAACACGGAATGATTGAATAATTTGGAGAGTTCTGTTGTTGTCGTTATATTTTTTGAAACTACGAGGATTGCTTATATAAAGTATAAACTACATCTTTTACATAAATGATTGCTTAAGAGAGCATGCAATAGTTGTATTGAAATTTTGTCTACACTATTTCTTTTACTCTAGGACTCCAGGGGTCAGTGGTTTCAGCCTGCTGAGGGTTACTTTTTTTATTCCCCGCCATAGGCGGAGGGATTTTGTTTTGGCGTTGTCCTTCCTTCCGTCCGTCTTTTCCTCCGGCTTTCCGTCCGTCTTTCTGTCCGTCCGTCCGGAGCCATATCTTGAAAGTGCTTTCGTGGATTTCATTCAAACTTGGTATGAGTATATATATGGATAACAGGATGATGCACGCCAAATGGCATTGTACACCATCTTTTAATAACGGAGTTATGGCCCTTTGTATCTTGAAACAATGCTTTTTAATATAATCTTACAGCTTTACCTCCATTAACACATGAGCCACAGCCATGAAACTTGCCATACTTGTTCTCAATCATCTGGGGGTTCTTCACATTCAACACCCATAATCCTAGGGGCTAAGGTCAAGGTCACACATTGAGGTCAAAGGTCACAAATTTGATTGATTATTCATTAATTTTTCATTCCTTTAGTCGTTGCTTTACAATGCCTCAAGGTACCAATGAGGGATATTGTTTTGGCGTTGTCCGTCCGTCCGTCCGTTCGTCCGTCTTTCCGTCCGTCCATCCGGAGCCATATCTTGGAAGTGCTTTGGCGGATTTCATTGAAACTTGGTATGAGTATATATATATGGATAAGATGATGATGCAGGCCAAATGGCATTGTACACCATGTGTTAATAACGGAGTTATGGCCTTTGTATCTTGAAAAAATGCTTTTTTGAGTGTCAAATATAACACTTTTGTGTCCAGAAGCATATTGGCGGGGGATATGAATTCAATGAATTTGCTTGTTCCTTTTGAGCTCCACTGGCCAGAGGCCAGCGGGGCTTATGTCATGGTCCTGTGTCTGTCGTGCGTGCGTGCGTTAACTTTTTCTTTAAACATCTTCTTCTCCTAAACTACAAGTCCAATTCTGAAAAAACTTCTCACAAATGTTCCTGGGGTGAACCTCTTTCAAATTTGTTCAAATTATGCCCCTGGGGTCAAATTTTACCCCACCTCGGGGGTCAATAAATTGAACATATGCTTATATAAAGTCAAACTTTAAAAAAAATTCTGTCCATAACCATTGGGCCTAGGGCTACCACATTTGGTATGTAGTGACATTTAATAGTTCTCTACTTTGTTTGTTCAAATTATGCCCCTGGGGTCAAAATTGACCCTGCCCCGGGGGTCACAAAATTGAACATATGCTTATAGTGGGCCTATTTTGTGCAAACTTTAAAAATCTTATTGTCCATAACCATTGGTCCTATTTCTACCAAATTTGGCATGTATTAAAATCTTAAAGTTCTCTACGAAGTTTTTTTCGGTATGTAGTGACATCTAATAGTTCTCTACTTAGTTTGTTCAAATTATGCCCCTGGGGTCAAATTTGACCCTGCCCCGGGGGGTAAAAAAATTGAAAATTTGCTTATATAAGGCCTATTTTGTGCAAACTTTAAAAAATTCTCTTGTCCATAACCATAGGGCCTAGGGCTACTAAATTCGGTATGTAGTGACATCCAATAGTTCTCTACTTAGTTTGTTCAAATTATGCCCCTGGGGTCAAATTTGACACTGCCCCGGGGGTCACAAAAATGAACATACGCTTAAATAAGGCCTATTTTGTGCAAACTTTAAAAATCTTTCTGTCCATAATCGTATGGCATAGGGCTACCAAATTTGGTATGTAGTGACATAATAGTCCTCTACCAAGTTTGTTCAAATTAAGCCCCTGGGATCAAATTTGACCGTTCCCCAGGGGTCACGAAATCTACGAACACTTTTGGGAATTTTGGAAAAAGATTCATGATTGAACTTTCATTTATCTTGTAGAACATGCGTACATTTGATCTTAGCATCTAAAAATATGTGAAATAGAAAGAACGACAATATCTTTTGGAGAGATAAATGTACCTACGTTACAAGCAAAGGACCTGTGTAATTCTCGGGCTTTTTAGTCTGTTTAGTTAACACCGTAGTAACGTTTTCCATGTATAAAAAAGCTCACCCTTCCAACTTTAAGCGCCCAGTGTGACGAGGGATAGAAAGAGAAAGTCACATGATACATTTTGAGTACATTTCAACCCATGCGCATTGCACGTTTTTTTCGCATAAAAAAACAGTGAAGCGATACAGGGCCATCATGGCCCTCTTGTTTAAATTTTATTCCTGATTTTTTACTGGAGCTTTTATGATCCAATGTTTACATTTATCAATATTAAGCATTTAATTACAAACTTCAAAACATGCCAAAATCTGTGAAAAGGCCCCTTAATCTAGACAGAAAATAGAAACAATAATTGGCCAATAAATGAGTCATTTGTGACTGCATTTAGCGAGTAAGTTTTCAATTTTGCAAAATGGTAGTGAACCTTAGTAAGTACATAAATGACTTAAATAGTTATCATTGTCAGAAAACATGGATATGTTATTCAAGTATCCATACAAGTTATTATTTACTATAAATTGTAACAAGGGATTAATAAAACCTGCTGTACCTTCTTAACATTATAATTATGAGATAAAAAAATTTCTTGCTCAAGACAATATTTTGATTTACTATTCAAAATGTGGTTACTGCAATTGGATACATTGAAATGTCTTGTTGCAATAATTAGTTTTGAGCCCTTTGAGTACTGGTGAAGAATGTTAAATATTGCAAATACATGTAGCTCTTGTCATGAATAATTGAATCACTTCTAGACAATTTAATTTTCATTAGGTAAACTTCAGGATGATCACTACAAGGATGTCAGTTCTGGATTGAGTTTCTCAAACTTATTTCATGGACTGTTAACATTTACCAAGAGTGCTAGAATAATTGGGAAAGAATATGTATTTGTTTAAAAATTGTGTCCCCCTTGTATGTCTGCATGAGTGTCCGGACGTCTCTCCAAAACTTTCTGTCTCAGCCGTAACTTTGCCATTCATTAATGGATTTTAAAATAACCAATGTTAACCATCATAAGACAACATGTTGTGTGTAATATCTGTATCCTTTTCTCAAAGGTTCAGGTCACACTTAGAGGTTAATGGTCAACATGGGCCATAAGACTGCTAGAAAATTCTTACCTCAGCCATAGCTTTGCCATATATAGATAGTACATGTTTAAATAACTTGGTAAAATGTAAACCATCATAAGGGGTTAAATCTCGTGTAACATCTGTCAGAGGTCTAAGGTCAAATATGGCCATAAAACAGTTTGTACACTCTGTTTTTTTGTCACTCATACAATTTTAAAAGTGCTCACTTCAAATGACCACCATCACTTAGAGGACTGCATGTCACACGTGTCGCCTGTCTCCCTACCTCAAAGTTGAAGGTCACACTTAGTGGTCCAAACCCAAATTTGGCAAAGAACGGCTTGTTATGAAATAAGTGGAGTCTCCCTATGATCAGATGTCTTATTTGTACATGTGATTCATTACATAGTTATGTGTATATTTAAGCAATATCCTGATCAGAAGCATTATCAATGGGTTCTATTGTTATGTGATATTTTTCAAATGTGATTCATTTAAAAAAAATTTTTTTTAATTGAATGCATATAAAACATTTATAATAAAGAACCCATTTAATTGGTGTTAAATAATGATTTATTTGGAAATAGTGCATTAAATAAATGCCACAGGACCAATTTAAAGTGATATTATGGGCATCTAACAGTTTATAAGTGTCTATCGCAACAGTTGTTTATTTTTGGTGTTTTCACTTCATATACATTTAATAAATTTTTTAATGCAGCATCAACATGCTAAAACAATATCCCGGAAAGAGAAAAAAATGCATTTGAATATCAACCGTACTTTTGTGTTGACAACTGACGACAGAAATGATTTGATGTACGATGTGAATCTAAATTTAGTTTTAGTGCAGATTCGTTCATACGACACAAAGACACTATTTTGTTTTACGGATCATTTCGGCTTAGAGGACTGGGTGGGTCATGTAAAATATCAAATATAATATATATTTTTTATAAACAACTGGTAGCAAGATGAGTTGCAGAAACTTGGTCAGTTACCACATTTTAACTAACTCTTTTGACCTGTTTATTCTTTTCAGCTGAATTCAACAGTGAAAAAAGCCCATAATATCACTTTAATGTATGTGTTGTTTAGCCAGTTTTATTAATTCACTACATCGACAAATGCTCATCACTGTACTAACCCAGTTTCCTCATGCACGTTTTGCCATGTATTTGCCAGTTTGAATATATGTTACGAACGAGCTAGACATAGCAGTGGTTGTTTTATATATTCACTGCGCTGTACATTTTCATATCATCTCATATTTCATATGTGTATTTGCATCATTTAACTTGTATTGTGCATCATTTGCTTTGTTTTGTTCATCATTTGATTTGTTTTGTATTTTCATCATTATATAGTTTGAATATATGTTAGGACGAGCTAGACGTAGCTGTCGTTTTGTTTTATATTCACTGCGCTATAAATTTGCCAGTGACATGTTACATAAAAATGAATAATAAATGTGTTCTCTTTACAAAAGAACATTTGAATGTCTTATGCAAAAAACATAAATATCTATCCTTCTTCGTCTACCATAGAAAAAATAATATGAAGTCTTTATGTTATTGCCTGTTGTAAAGCCATCTTTTTGGGAAAAAAAAAGAGATAAAATTTCCCATCAATAAATTCTGAAATAATGATATTGCAAAGTCCCTCTAATGCTATTTGTCTTCGTCACAATTATGGCGATGAAGCACACACCTCAGGAACATCCCATCAAGTAATCATATTTGTTCTCTCATTGTTGATTGAAGCCTTATTATTAATCAAGCTGAGATTCCAAATCACCTAGTCTGGTATATGAGAGATGGTATTTGCTAGAAGGCCATGTTAAATGAGGAAATGTCCAGTTGGATTAGCAAACTAATACCTTTGCTAACTTGACTAGTCTGCTGGAAAATTCGGGATTTCATCTTTTGTTTTTAGCTCAACAGAGTCCACAATGCTCCTTGGGAGCTTCTAGAATGCTAAGATTTTGGTGTTATGCCAGTGCTTGCTACTTCCTATTCTATAAATTTCTTCTCCTGTACTGCTGGGCATATTTTAATGAAGCTTCCCAGAAAAGATTGTTAGGTAAACCTCTTTCACATTTGTTCAAATTGTCCTTGCCCCTGATTTTAGCAGATTTTAAAACAGACTTTTACCATGGAAACAAAGAATCTGTCTTTCTGAAACAACAAGGAAACTGCACTTTTGTTTTGACAATGTTAATGACGTCACGGGCACAGTAAACATAATTCTTGAAATAGGCTGCGCTTGTTTTGTAGATGTCAGTGCTCTAAGCTAATGGATATATAGTGAAATAGACGTTAAATGTATTGGTCATTCCGTGAAGAATACAATTTTTTGTAAATGTAAAGATCAATAAAATAAAAAAAATTCATAATTGGTTTATTACAATACTTCTTATATTTCATTATTAATAAGCAGAAAAATTAATTATTAATAAACAGAATAATTTGTGATCAAAAGCCATAGCAAAAATTTACCATACTGTAACCATTTGTCAATTTGACACTAATTCATTAATTGTATTTAAAAATAAGAATACAACTATAGAATTGACTTATAGATGTTTATTACAATGAGACAAAGTTAGATGATAGTTAAAGTTTACAAAAAGGTTTTGGTTGATCATAACTATCAATAAAGATATAAAAATTAAATGCAGAGCCAGAAGATTAAAGTCAAGGGCGAGTGGATTGTCAGACCTACTCGCCCTGCAGGGTATGTGGCTCTGGATTTTTTTTTCAAGGTCTGCATTATAGTGAAAACTTTATAACCTTCTCTGAGGTAAAAATGTTTGTCTACTAAATTTGTTCAAACCACACTCCTTGGGTAAACATTTTCCCCACCTTGTTGGGTCACGTGTTTTTTCCAATCTGCTTATAGTGACTGCCTATAAATTGTCATATCTGAAAAAAAGCAAGGTCCAAAGGATTGATTTGTGCATGTAAAATCTTATTGTGGTCTTCTTACAAAAAAATCAAATTATTCCCTTAGGTCAACATATTCCCTACCCTGGGGGTCACTTAATTTCCTTATAATTATGTATGTACTAAAATAATTCTCTAAAACAGCAATGCGCAGATGTTTGATATTTAAAGGTACCGTCAACCACGACGACGAAGAAAAGGAAAGTTGTAAAATACGGTATTTTTTTACAATTATTAGTTTATATTGATTAAAATATCACGACTGGTATATTACATTACTTGAAAAAAGTTGTTAAGTTTTCATATTTTCAGTATATTCGGTAATAAATTTTACTGGGTATCGGTATCAGGTAACTACCAATTAACGCCAGATGATCATCATCATCACGCGGTAAACCCATGAATGCCAATGGTGCATGGGAAGTGAATTGTATATATTTTATATATAAAATGATCAATCTACTTGCGTTATTTATAGTGTGTATATCATTATGTCACCTATTTTCGCGATGTACTTTCGATTTCACATCGGGAAATTTTATTACGGAATGTACTGAAAATATGAACTTTTTTCAAGTAATGTAATATACCAGTCGTGATATTTTAATCAATATAAACTAATAATTGTAAAAAAATATGTTTTTTTTTACAACTTTAATTTTCTTTGTCGTCGTGGTCTTCTACTTTGTTAACATAATGCATAACTTGTGGTTAGTTTTCTTGATATAACTGTGTTCACCAATTGATTAACACAGAATTATGGAGTGGTATGGAGTAGTATTTAATCATAATATAATTTTATACTATCTAAATGAAGTTATTCATTTTTACCTATAAGTGTGAAGTACAATATATATGAGCCGTGCTCTGTGAAAAGGGGGTTTAATGCTTGTGCGTAAAGTGTCGTCCCAGATTAGCCTGTGCAGTCCACAAAGGCATATCAGGGACGGCACTTTTGCCTAAACAAGAGTTTCTAAGAAGATACTTTCTTAAAATGAATGTTTGATTCATGAACAAGGAACTTAAACAAAACAGTATTAAATATAAAAATTATATATTAAACATACCTCAGGAAGCCAAGACATATATCTTCATTTACTAGCAGTTTAATGCTTGAAATAAATTAAGTTTTATATCAAGGAAATGGCAAGCTTTCATTTAAATGAACTCCTTATAGCCTTTCATATGACTTTAGTGCCCTGTTTGTATAGATTATTGATTGTATCTTAGATTGTATCAGCAGAGAAACCGACAAATGTGTCACAGAAGTAAAGGCTTAAAATTGTATGTATGTATGTATTTCTTTTGACCTTGCAGTCAAGGATAACCCATTAAAGTGCAAGCACTTATTTCCAATGGGGTCCTTTGGTTTTGCTGAAGAGACAGCAAGCAGAAGAGACAGTATTTGGATACAAGGAATCCGGGTGCAATACCCTAGCTCTTTGAGAATAGATCCCTTGGTTCTTTTATGTGCCCAGTGTATAGCACCGATACACGCGAGAATTACCTGGGTTTCATACCAGTACATCTCTAGATGGGTGGGAAACACTTGAAGCATTTCTGAAATTTCCAGTGCCCCGGCTGGGATTGAAAACTGGAGACCTCTGGAATGGTAGACCAGAGTGTTACCACTCGACCACCGCACCACCCATGAAATTGAGGCACAAATACAAAACATATAAACATAGATTTAACATTTGAGGTCCTAAATTTTAAATATGTTGTCACTACAGTTAATAATGAAGCTCAATATAGTTTACATTCCTGTTGGCCAAAATTTCATGAATATTTGGTAGTCGGGAAGTAGAAATGTTATCAGAAAAACTTACTCTCTTCAGATTTCTATATGTGGAGGGGCCTAATTGACCAATAATGTCTTTGTATGAAATTAAGGCAACCACAGTTATACCTCTGTAAGTACATAATGTAACCAGTGGCCAATACCCAGTTATGCCTATGTAAGGACATAATGTAACCAGTGGCCTATACCCAGTTATGCCTATGTCAGGACATAATGTAACCAAGGGCCTATACTAAGTTATGCCTATGTAAGGACATAATGTAACCAGTGCCTATACCCAGTTATGCCTCTGTAGGAAAATAATGTAACCAGGGGCCTATACCCAGTTATGCCTCTGAAAGGAAATAATGTAACCAAGGGCCTATACCCAGTTATGCCTCTGAAAGGAAATAATGTAACCAAGGGCCTATACCCAGTTATGCCTCTGTAAGGAAATAATGTAGCAAGGTGCCTATACCCTGTTATGCCTATTTAAGGACATAATGTAACCAGGGGCCTATACCCAGTTATGCTTCCATAAGGAAATAATGCAACAAGGGTCCTATACCCAGTTATGCCTATGTGAGGACATAATGTAACCAGTGGCCTATACCTAGTTATGCCTATGTAAAGACATAATGTAACCAGGGGCCTATACCCAGTTATGCCTCTGTAAGGAAATAATGTAACAAGGGGCCTTTACCCAGTTATGCCTACGTGAGGACATAATGTAACCAGGGGCCTATACCCAGTTATGCCTCTGTAAGAAAATAATGTAACAAGGGGCATATACCCAGATATGCCTATGTAAGGACATAATGTAACCAGGGGCCTATACCCAGATATGCCTCTGTAAGGAAATAATGTAAAAAGGGGCTTATACCCAGTTATGCCTCTGTAAGGAAATAATGTAACCAGGGGCCTATACCCAGTTATGCCTCTGTAAGGAAATAATGTAACAAGGGGCATATACCCAGATATGCCTATGTAAGGACATAATGTAACCAGGGGCCTATACCCAGTTATGCCTCTGTAAGTAAATAATGTAACCAGTGGCCTATATCCAGTTATGCCTTTGTAAGGACATAATGTAACCAGGGGCCTTTACCTAGTTATGCCTCTGTAAGGAAATAATGTAACCAGGGGCCTATTCCCAGAAATGCCTCTGCAAGGAAATAATGTAACCAGGGGCCTATTCCCAGAAATGCCTCTGCAAGGAAATAATGTAACCAGTGCCTCAACCCAGTAATGCCTCTGCAAGGAAATAATGTAACCAGTGCCTAAACCCAGTAATGCCTCTGTAAGGAAATAATGCAACCAGGGGCCTATTCCCAGTAATGTCTCTGTAAGGGCATAATGTAACAAGTGGCCTATACCCAGTTATGTCTCTGCAAGGAAATAATGTAACAAAGGGACCCATTCATAGTAATGCCTCTATAAGGAAATAATGTTACCTGGGGCCTATACCCAGTAATGCCTCTGTAAGGAAATAATGTAACCAGGGGCCTATACCCAGTAATGCCTCTATAAGAAAATAATGTAACCAGTTTTTCATACCCAATAATGCACCTGTTAGGAAATAATGTAACCAGGCACCTATACCCAGTTATGCTTTTGTAAGGAAACCATGTATCCAGGGACCTATACCCAGTAATGCCTCTAAGGAAATAATGTAACCAGATGCCTATACCCAGTAATGCCTCTGTAAGGAATTAGCAACCAAGGGCATATATCAAGTAATGCATCTGTTAGGAAATAATGTAACCTGGGGCCTATACCCAGTTATGCCTCTGTAAGGAATTAGCAACCAGGGGTCTATACTCAGTTATGCCTCTGTAAGGAAATAATGTAACCAGGGGCCTATACCCAGTTTTGTTTCTGTAAAGAATTCATGCGACCAGGGACCTGTACCTAGTTTTGCCTCTGAAAGCAATTAATACACCCATGGTCCTATACTTAGTTATGCCTGTTTAAGGAATAAATGCAACAAGGGGCTTATACCCAGTTATGATTCTGAAAGGAATTAATGCAACCAGGTGATTATACCCAGTAATTGCTCTGTAAGGAATTAATGCAACCATGGGCCTATACCCAGTTATGATTCTGAAAGAAATTAATGCAACCAGGGGCTTATACCCAGTAATGCCTCTGTAAGGAATTAATACATCTGTGGACCTATTCCCAGTTATTCCTGTGTACAGATTTAATGCAACCTGGGTCCTATACCTAGTTATGGCTCTTCAAGGAAATTAAGGCAACCAGGGGCTTATACCCAGTTATGTCTTTGTTTGGAATTACTGCAACCATGGGCCTATACCCAGTTATGTTTCTGAAAGGAATTAATGCAACAATGGGCCTATACCCATATATGCCTCTGTAAGAAATAAATACAGGGCTGATGTACAGTTATGCTTTTTAGCTCACCTGATTGCTCAGGTGAGCTTTTCTGACCGGTCTTTGTCCATCGTATGTCCGTCCGTCCGTAAACATTTGCTCGTAAACACTCTAGAGGCCACATTTCTTGTCCCATCTTCATGAAACTTGGTCAGAAGCTTTGTCCCAATGAAATCTCAGCCGAGTTCGAAACTGGGTTGTGCCGGGTCAAAAACTAGGTCACTAGGTCAAAAAAAAGAAAAACCTTGTAAACACTTTAGAAGTCACATTTCATTCCCAATCTTCATGTAACTTTGTCAAAATGTTTGTCTTAATAATTTCTTGGTTGAGTTCAAAAGTGGTTCTGATCCGTTGAAAAACATGGCCACTAGTGGGCGGGGCAGTTTTCCTAATTTGGCTATAGAGAAACCTTGTAAACACTCTAGAAGTCAAAATTTTGCCCAATCATCATGAAAGTTGGTCAAAACATTGGTTCAATTGATGTCTCGGAAGAGTTCGAAAATGGTCGAGATCTGTGAAAAAACATGGCCGCCAGTGGGCGGGGCATTTTTCTCTATATGTATATAGTGGCAGTTTTCCCTATTTGGCTATAGAGAAACCTTGTAAACACTCTAGAAATCACAATCACATCATGAAAGTTGGTCAAAACATTGGTTTTATTGATATCTCGGACCAGTTTGAAAATGGTCGGGATCGGTGAAAAAACATGGCCCCCAGTGGGCGGGGAATTTTTCTCAATATGTATATAGTGAAAACATGTGAACACAGTAGAAGTCACATTTTTGGCCCAATTTTCATGAAATTTACTCAGGTCATTTGTTTCCTTGATACGAGAGTTGAGTTCAAAAATGGTTACGGTCAGTTGAATAACATGGCTTCTGGGAGGGGGGCAGTTTTCCCATTATGCCCCCCCCCCCTTTTGAAGAAGAGGGGGTATATTGTTTTGCTCATGTTGGTCCGTCCGTCCACCAAATGGTTTACGGATGATAACTCAAGAGCGCTTATGCCAAGGATCATGAAACTTCATAGGTACATTGATCATGATTCGCACATGACCCCTATTGATTTTCAGGTCACTAGGTCAAAGGTCAAGGTCACGATGACCTGAAATAGTAAAATGGTTTCCGGATGATAACTCAAGAACGCTTATGCCTAGGATCATGAAACTTCATAGATACATTGATCATGACTCGCATATGACCCCTATTGATTTTCAGGTCACTAGGTCAATGGTCAAGGTCACGGTGACCCAAAGCAGTAAAATGGTTTCCGGATGATAACTCAAGAACGCTTATGCCTAGGATCATGAAACTTCATAGATACATTGATCATGACTCGCAGATGACCCCTATTGATTTTCAGGTCACTAGGTCAAAGGTCAAGGTCACGATGACCCGAAATAGTAAAATGGTTTCTGGATGATAACTCAAGAATGCTTAGGCCTAGGATCATGAAACTTCATAGGTACATTGATCATGACTTGCAGATGACCCCTATTGATTTTCAGATCAAAGGTCAAGGTCCAGTGACCCAAAATAGAAAAATGGTTTCCAGATGATAACTCAAGAACGCTTATGCCTAGGATCATGAAACTTCATAGATACATTGATCATGACTCGAAGATGACCCCTATAGATTTTCAGGTCACTAGGTCAAAGGTCAAGGTCACGGTGACCTGAAATAGTAAAATGGTTTCTGGATGATAACTCAAGAACGCTTATGCCTAGGATCATGAAACTTCATAGGTACAATGATCATGACTCCGGATGACCCCTATTGATTTTCGGGTCACAAGGTCAAAGGTCAAGATCACGGCGACCTGAAATAGTAAAATGGTTTCTGAATGATAACTCAAGAACGCTTATGCCTAGTTTCATGAAACTTCATAGGTATATTGATCATGACTTGCAGATGACCCCTATCGATTATCAGGTCACTAGGTCAAAGGTCAAGGTCACAGTGCCAAAAAATGTATTCACACAATGGCTGTCAAGGTCACGGTGACTCAACTTAGAAAAATGGTTTCCGGATGTTAACTCAAGAATGCTTACGCCTAGGATCATGAAACTTCATAGGTACATTGATCATGACTCGCAGATGAAATAATGATGAAACTTGACCAGGATGTTTGTCTGGACAATATCTAGGTCAAGTTTGACATTTGGTAAAGATTGAATGAACTGACTCCTCTCAGGTGAGCGAACTAGGGCCATCTTGTTTAAGGAATTAATGCAACAAGGAGCCTATACCCTGTTATGCTTCTGTAAATAATAAATTTAACCAGGGGCCTTTACCCAGTTATGTCTGTGTCAGGATTTAATGTAACCAGAGGCCTATACCCAGTTATGCCTTTCCAAGGAATTTAAGGCAATCAGGGGCCTTTGGCCAGTCATGCAACTGTAAGGATGTAAGGGCAATCAAAGGCCTATACCTCGCCATGCCTCAGTAATTAAATTTGTGCAATCTAGGGTGTATGTCTAGTTATGCCTCTGGAAGGAATTAAGGCAATCAGCAAAACAATTGTGTGAAAGATGAAAGATTGTTTATTAGCAATGTGCAGTGGGAGCTAAACTTATGGAATAATGACCAGATTGATTCTGGATATTCCCATAAGAGGGTTTATTGGGAATTGTTATATGGGAACAACTGTCATTTTTAGCTCAGCTGTTTTCGGAGAAAACCCGAGCTATTGTCATAGCCAGCTCGTCGTCCGCCGTCCGCTGTCCGACGTAGGCGTCGTGCTAAAACCTTAACATTGGCCATAACATTTTAAATATTGAAGATAGCAACTTGATATTTGGCATGCAGGTGTATCTCCTGGAGCTGCACATTTTGAGTGGTAAAATTTGAAGGTGAACATCATCCTTCAAGGTTTAGGGTCAAAAAAACAAAGTCAAGGGAAGTAATAAGCTTTAAATGGACATAGTTATCTGACCTGCCCACGTATATATTTTTGTTAAATAAATCAAAGCGGCGCAGTAGGCGGCATTGTGTTTCTGACAAACACATTGTGGTAAAAGGTCAACATCAAGGTCATCCTTCAAGGTCTACGGTAAAAAATACACATTTAAGGGAAGTAATAAGCTTTAAAGGGAGATAATTATTCAATATTGAACATAGCCACTTTATATATTTGGCATGCATGTGTATCTCATGGAGCTGCACATTTTGAGTGGTGAATCTACGGTCACGGTAGTGGCTTTTAATTATTTGCTAATAAAAATAGAGATTTGTTAGAGACAATTATTTTCAAAGGAATATAATTATAAATCTCATATAATATATTTCCTTACCAAGAATTGAAGTTCTTTTCACAGTTACTGTACAGATTTATTATTTTGATTATTTATAACTCAAATGATTGATTTGTCAATTTTTTTTTTTAAATGATATAATTATCATTTCTTTCATGTACTTAGTTGTTAATAGTAGTGTTCATTACATACCTGTGGACTTGTGTCCATAGATACATGATGAACTCTGGCTATGATCTCTTTGATAAACCACAGGCCTTGGTTGTCAGTGATGTCTGACTTGGTCATTTTTGACTGTCTACAGACCCCCCCCCCCCCCCCCCCCCCCCCCTGGTTGGATTGGACAAAATAAAAAGCTTTAAAGGGAGATGATTTCTAGACCTGCCAAATGATAAATATAAATTTTATTTCAAAGTGGCGCAGTAGGGGGCATTGTGTTTCTGACGAACACATCTCTTGTTGGGTCACTAGGTCAAAGGTCAAGGTCACTGACCTCTAAAAAAAAAAAAAAAATTCTGACAAGCTTTCGCAGCCGAGCGTGGCACCCGTTTTGCGGTGCTCTTGTTAGTCTTTTGTCTTAAAAGTCTCAAAGCTCATTCATCATTGTATTTATTATGCCGCTAAAATTTATGTCGTATAATTTTGAAGCAACACTTTTAAGTGGCCTTTATCAAAAGTTAAGATGTCAGTTTTCCCTTGTCTTTATCTGAAGTTTTGATACCTGTTTGTTGTTTCTGTGTTTGTATGTGATTCAGAAACAGCTGGAATATCTGCCTACCACTGTGGATTAAGCTAGAGGATGTGCTCTGTCAATGAAGTCCATTTTATGCTTCATCAATATCTATTAAGTTATTACTATAATCATTTTTGTTTTACCACAATGAACAACTCAATCATCAAAATGCGATCATTGAACATTGTGAAAAGTACTTCCATTTCACTTTATGGGTGAAAAGGTTGCACATGGACACAATTATGGTTGATGGACTTCTTTTCACTCTTACTTCCTTCAAACCATTCTTTTTTGTATTGATTGAATACACTCTGAGTAGATTATTGTTACTTTTGAACTGACCTGTAAAGTTGAAGCTTAATTAATAATGGGACATAACAGTTGGTATTTTCATGTATTTAGTGTTGATGATTTTGTTTTGTTTTCCTAGGTAATAAATTTTATATTTAGCAATAAGCATACAAAGGAGATGCCATCCCGCATAGCAGAAATTATCAGAATTAATGAAAGAACATATAAAGCGTGCACGCATCGTTTCTTTATTGCCTATTGTTGCCAAAACATCAGTTCAGGCTGATTGCCTGCAGTGACATGGGATGGCTCATTTATTCACATCAAAGCCAGGGGCTGGACATGCAGATTGCACTAGAGAAGGCAGTGGACATTGATTAATGCAATATTGTCAAGATCTATTGGCCCTGGAACAATCACAAGACTTTGTTGCAAGCCGTTGTATTGATTATTTCTTGGTATAGGATCCCTTTAGGTCAAGGTAGTTCATGTAGACCAAGCTTGTCATGGAGCCCGCTTGTGGACAGCTGGATATAGCTGTAGAAATGGCAGTTGTTGTATATTGGTGTATCTGGCCCAGCATGTGTCTTCCATTTGTTCTTGTCTGGATATTTATCAATTATCACCTAAATAGTGATAATTGTTTAAAAGTAATTAAGAACCAGCTTTCAGGTCAAGGTCAAATATTGGCTTGATTTTAATTACTTCTACACAAATGATCACTCTGTTGAGACTGTGTGTTGTGACAAAGAATTGTACCCATAGCTCAGAGGCCATGATCACACCTTAAAGGTAAAAGTGTCAAATATGGTGATGAAACACCTTGTTTAATAACTGCAAGCATTCTTGACCATGGGTTTGAAGTGTTGCCAATTCGTATCTAGTTTGTTCATTTTGATTTTTTTGACACCTAAGCATAAAACCTATAATTGGTTCAGGCTGTTAATGGCTTGAATAACTTGTCTTGATTTTCTTTACGGACATAAATTCTTTACAATGAAGTTTTAAGATACATGCCAATCTCTTTGAGGAAGAAAGAACAAAAATTGCATTTACAATGTGAATTAAATCAAAATGTAAAAATTAAAAATGAAACTTCAGTAAAAGAATCCTGTTCAACCAATATGGTGTCTGGGATTTTCGTTTAATTTTTGCATCAGACTTATCAGCATTCTTTTCCATTGCTTTGGATGCTGAGTATCAAATTCCATTAAGATGGTACGCATTTCTATAAGATTTGCATTTTAGATACATTTAAATGTCGCGGGTCTTTCACTTTTTAGCTCACCTGATTGCTCAGGTGAGCTTTTGTGACCGGTCTTTGTCCGTCTTCCGTCCGTCCGTCCGTCGTCCACATTTGGTTTGTAAAAACTCTAGAGGCCACATTTCATGTCCGATCTTCATGAAACTTGGTCAAAAGATTTGTCCCAATGATATCTCGATCAAGTTTGAAACTGGGTCATGCTGGGTCAAAAACTAGGTCACTAGGTCAAAAAAAGAAAAACCTTGTAAACACTGTAGAAGTCACATTTCATGCCCAATCTTCATGTAACTTTGTCAAAATGTTTGCCTTAATGATATGTTGGTCGAGTTCAACAGTGGTTCCGGTCCGTTGAAAAACATGGCCGCCAGTGGGCGGGGCAGTTTTCCTTATTTGGCTATAGAGAAACCTTGTAAACACTCTAGAAGTCACAATTTTTGCCCAATCATCATGAAAGTTGGTCAAAACATTGGTTTTATTGGTATCTCGGAAGAGTTGGAAAATGGTCCAGATCGGTTTAAAAACATGGCCGCCAGTGGGCAGGGCATTTTTCTCTATATGTATATAGTGAAAACATGTGAACTCTCTAGAAGTCACATTTTTGGCCAAATTTTTATGAAATTTGGTTAGAACATTTGTTTCCTTGATATGAGAGTTGAGTTCGAAAATGGTTCCGGTCAGTTGAATAACATGGCTGCCGGTGGGGGGGGGGGTGCAGTTTTCCTTATTTGGCTATAGAGAAACCTTGTAAACACTCTAGAAGTCACAATTTTTGCCCAATCATTATGAAAGTTGGTCAAAACATTGGTTTTATTGATATCTCGGAAGAGTTCGAAAATGGTCCAGATCGGTTAAAAAACATATGGCCGCCAGTGGGCAGGGCATTTTTCTCTATATGTATATAGTGAAAACATGTGAACACAGTAGAAGTCACATTTTTGGCCCAATTTTCATGAAATTTGGTCAGAACATTTGTTTCCTTGATATGATAGTTGAGTTCGAAAATGGTTCAGGTCAGTTAAAAAACATGGCTGCTGGGGGGGGGGCAGTTTTCCTTATTTTGCTATATAGAAACCTTGTAAACACTCTAGAAGTCACAATTTTTGCCCAATCATCATGAAAGTTGGTCAAAACATTGGTTTTATTGATATCTCGGAAGAGTTCGAAAATGGTCCAGATCGGTGAAAAAACATGGCCGCCAGTGGGCTAGGCATTTTTCTCTATATGTATATAGTGAAAACATGTGAACACTCGAGAAGTCACATTTTTGGCCCAATTCTCCTGAAATTTGGTCAGAACATTTGTTTCCTTGATATGAGAGTTGAGTTCGAAAATGGTTCGGGTCAGTTGAATAACATGGCTGCCGGGGGGCTGTTTTCTTATATTTATATAGTAAAAAAAAGCTTGTGAACACTCTAGAAATCACATTTTTTGCCCTATCATCATGAAACTTGGTACAAAGATTGGTTTTATATATATCACATAATTAAAGCCATTATTGCCCTTAAATTGTCCAAATTTTCAAATTTATATTATACAAAATCCTTGTAAACATTCTAGAGGTCACACTTTTGTTTCAGATTTTATGAATCTTGGTCATAATATTTATTTTTGTAAGCGAAGTTTGATGTTTGGTAATGGGGGGGTGGGGGGTCAAGTCAAAATATAGGTCACCAGGTCAAATCTTACAAAAACAAAAACACTCCATATGCCAGAGTTTTGGTTCAATAATGATGAAACTTGACCAGGATGCTTTTCTGGACAATATCTAGGTCAAGTTTGACGTTTGGTAAAGATTGAATAGATAGATAGATAGATAGATTTATTTCGGCATAGGAAGCATATACACAGTTCACAACATAACATAGAATAAAATAATAAGCAATTATTAAAAACTATATCATGTACAATAAACTATGACATGCTCACCAAACCAAGGATAACACAAAAAAGAGCAAGCCCTTATTTCCATTGTGGTCCTTATTATTGGTGGCATGACAAAAAGAGGCAGACCTTAAACATAACTATGTTGACCTTAAACATAACTATGTTCATAGTAAAATAATTATTTAATGAAATAAAAAATATATATCACCGTTCAAAAGAGATCAAACTAATTATCACAGTAGTGCTCAGAAAATATGACAGGAGCTGGAAACTAAGATCAATTGATAATGCTATCAATTATTGCAACACATAGATATTTTGACAGTTGTAATTTGATGATATGAGGTATCATGTATTATCTAAATTAAATATATTGCTAAAATGTATGTTATGGAGTATGAACTAATAATAAAATAAAAAATAAAAACCTAAGCCGAAGTTAATATCTGCTTATTAAAAGTGAAAAGATACACATATATAAAAAATTAAATATTATTCATTAAATGACTTTTAATGGCAACCTTAAAGCCTTCTAACCTGTTGACCTCTGTGAGTGACTCAGGTAAAGAGTTCCAGAGTTTAATGCTGTTAAAAGAAAAGGATTTGGAACCATGACATGAACCGACTCCTCTCAGGTGAGCGAACTAGGGCCATCTTGGCCCTCTTGTTTTTATTTCATAACATTCATAAACTATACAATAATTGGTAAGCAGTGTTTAATAATTGTGTGTCATTGTTGTTTTTGCGGTTTTGAATATAAACTTGTATAAAACGATTTATCAAACCAACAATAATTACATTCCCTTGGTTGTAAAAAAAAATGTTTTGAAAATACAATTCTAAAATTGTCATTGTATTCTTCAGTATTATTCAATTATTTATTCAACCCAGCTTATGATTTAGCAACGATGAAACTCTGACACATATTGAATATCAGAATCTTATAAGGCAATCATGTTTGAAGATAGCAGCCTATTTGCAAATTTTCATATTTTGGAAGATCCGTTTTGCCTCTGGTGAAAATGATTCTCTGATCAGATTTTTTGCATTTTGCTAAGAGCTACTGTGGAAAATGTCATTACCAGAGTAAATCATTAAATGAACTTCACTTGTTCCCAACAAGATACTACATTAAAGGCAAAGATGGTTGTTTTCTTGCTGAAAATACCAAAAGGTTTTTCTTAATAATATACTTTCATTTGAAGCTCATTTTCCTCCCACATTACATTTGTAACCTATGCAGTATTGTTTAAGCATAATTTCTTCATGGTAGTTGATGCTAAAATCATGTGATAAAATAATATTGATTAACATAAAATGAAATTGGAAGAGTATAAAAAATAATTGATGTACTTATTAGCTCCACTGGCCAAAGGCATACATATTTTCCTGCAATAACCGAAGCATTTGTCTTTTTATTAGGATCAGAGTTAGTGTTCATGTTTCGTATGAATAGATATTGTTGCAGAAAATTAAAATGATCCGTAAAACTAAATTAAGATTCATTCCCATTCAAATGGGAAAACCGCGCTTAATTACAGCTGATCTTTGCAGAAACAACTACGAGATTTCTGTTGTTTGACATATCGGAAGAAGTGCGTATTTAGTGGAGCTGTTCAATATTTATATAATTATATTTATAAAATAACGCGTGCATACAAATTTAGCCAATACTGTTCAATTGAATAAAATACTTTAACATCCGACATTAAAGTATTTTATTGCATCAGAAATAAGCTCTGATCGTTTTATTGATCACAATGCATTTCCAACGAACACCTCATGCACTTCCAATAAACGTGTGCAGTTCTTATTCATATCTCAATTAACTGAACCCAACATTGATTAAACAAGTGTAAATATCTTTGATTCTGATTGTTTAAAAAATTTTTATTTCATAAAATTACATAAATGTATACATTCATGTTACTATGATGTTCATGCATTATACCGTATTTTACCATGTATAGCGCGCTCCCATGTATAACGTGCATGCGATTTTTTAAAGCCAAAATGGAGAAAAGAATTCAAGACCAAAAACATGAAAATCGGGCCGAAAATTGCCGCCATTCATATATTGCGCAATCATTTAATCTGAGTTTTTCGGGCGCTTAAATTTTTGTTTTAAAGAAGGGAGCGTTTATACAACCAGGAGCATGGGTTGCATAGCACTATATTTTCGACAATTTTTAAGATTATTCTCTCAAGAATATGGGGGCCCTAAAAAGGGCCGTTGTCGTCATTGTGATGGTCTAGGCGTTGTCTATAGTGGTCTTCCGTCGATGTCTGATGCAGTGATGAAGTGTTTTCCCTGCAATCTGCACAGGCTAATCTGGGACAATACTACGTATATGTGTTTACACCTTTTTTCCAGGAGAATGGTATTTTTATACCCCCATTACCATTGTTAATGGGGGCTATATAGGAGTCACTTTGTCGGTCTGTCTGTCGGTCGGTCTGTCAGTCTGTCCCGAAATTTCATCTGATCTTCACCAAACTTGGTCACAAGTTGTATCTAGATGATGTCTAGGTCAAGTTTGAATATGGGTCATGCCGGGTCAAAAACTAGGTCACGGGGTCACTTAGTGTGTTGGTTACAGTATACTTAATAACCGTTTCATGTAGGGCTGTACTCTCTAAAAAAATATCATAGTTGACAGGAAGGCATGTTTTACACTTTTAACTATTATTTGGGTGCTATCTTTCGGAGATAATGGTAGGGCATGAATAGGTGTTCACTCCTGAATCCCTGAAATATGATAAACTTGAAGACTTTATTAAACCATTGCACTGAAAAAGGTTACATTCCACTAAGAAACGGCCGGAAAAAAAAGTTGCAAAAACAGTCGATTTTGATTTGTGTCGAGTTCTTTCTTGCATTGAACATGACATATCTTTTTTTATATAATCGATTCCGCTTAGAATGGCCTTTAAGAAAAGGTATGGTTATGGGGGTCTCTATGTGCAAAATGTTGCATTTATTTTGGCTTACAGTTGTCGCTTTTACATTGAATTATATAGGGAAACTATTAAGTAAATTCTGACCTGTTTTAAACCAAAAGTTTGTCCTGACCATAACTATGTCATTTATCATTAGATTTTAAAAATGACTTGGTACATTTGTTCACCATCATGGAACAGTGTGTCGTGTGAAAAAAGTATGTCGATATCTCCAAGGTCAAGGTCACATTTGGAGTTCAAAGGTCAAATGATTGTCTGGGCCATAACTTTGTCATTTATTGTGAGATTTTAAAATTATGTGGCAAATTTGTTCACCATCATTGGACGGTGTGTCGCGCGAAAGAATTACGTCGATATCTCCAAGGTCAAGGTCACACTTTGAGTTCAAAGATCAAAAATGGCCATAAATGAGCTTGTCTGGGCCATAATTATGTCATTCATTGTGAGATTTTAAAATCATTTGGCACATTTTTTCACCATCATTGGACGGTGTATGGCATAAAAGAATTACGTCAATATCTGAAAGGTCAAGGTCACACTTTTAAGTTCAAAGGTCAAAAATGGCCATAAATGAGCTTGTTCGGGCCATAACTATGTCGTGCATTGTGAGATTTTAAAATCATTTCGCACATTTGTTCACCATTATTGGACGGTGTGTCGCGCGAAAGAATTACGTCGATATCTCCTAGGTAAAGGTCACACTTTGAGTTCAAAGGTCAAAAATGGCCATAAATGAGCTTGTCCGGGCCATAAATATGTCGTGCATTGTGTGATTTCAAAATCATTTGGCACATTTGTTCACCAAAATTGGACGGTGTGTCACGCGAAAGAATTAGGTCAATATCTGCAACGCCAAGGTCACACTGTGAGTTCAAAGGTCAAAAATGGCCATAAATCAGCTTGTCCGGGCCATAACTATGTCATTCATTGTGAGATTTCAAAATTACTCGGTACATTTGTTCACAATCATTGGATGATGTTTCATGCGAAAGAATTACGTCGATATCTCCAAGGTCAAGGTCACACTTGGAGTTCAATAGTCAAAAATGGCCATAAATGAGCTTGTCCGGGCCATAACTATGTCGTTCATTGTGAGATTTTAAAATGACTCTGTACATTAATTGTGTTCACAGTCATTGGACAGCGTGTCATGCGAAAGAATTCAAGAGTTCAAAGGTCAAAATGGCAATAAATGAAAATGGCATAATAGTTCTTAAAAATTGCCATTATTTAGATTCTCTTGTTTTGTGAAGACAGCATGCAAAATAGTCTGTGTCAATGTGACATGTGGGGGTATACGTCACGTCTGTGACAAAGTTCTAGTTTGTATTCCATAAAGTTTCAACAGCTCTACAACAGGTGGGAATATATAGGGAATAATAATGAAACTAAGGCATTTCAGATTCAAAAAAAGGTAGAATGAATCTGTGTCGAGGCTTAAACTTACCCAAGAATTAATCGCTAACATACAATTGTAAATAAAAAATAACAATAAAAGAATAATTTTATTATGCCCCCCTTCGAAGACGAGGGGGTATATTGCTTTGCACATGTCGGTCTGTCGGTCGGTCCGTCCACCAGGTGCTTGGGCTTGGGCCTAGGATCATGAAACTTCATAGGTACATTGATCATGACTCGCAGATGACCCCTATTGATTTTGAGGTCACTAGGTCAAAGGTCAAGGTCGAGGTGACCCAAAATAGTAAAATGGTTTCCGGATGATAACTCAAGAACGCTTATGCCTAGGATCATGAAACTTCGTAGGTAGATTGATCATGACTGGCAGATGACCCCTATTGATTTTCAGGTCACTAGGTCAAAGGTCAAGGTCACAGTGACCCGAAATAGTAAAATGGTTTCCGGATGATAACTCAAGAACGATTATGCCTAGGATCATGAAACTTGATAGATACATTGATCATGACTGGCAGATGACCCCTATCAATTTTGAGGTCACTAGGTCAAAGGTCAAGGTCACTGTGACCCGAAATAGTAAAATGGTTTCCGGATGATAACTGAAGAACGCTTATTCCTAGGATCATGAAACTTAATAGGTAGATTGATCATGACTCGCAGATGACCCCTATTGATTTTCAGGTCACTAGGTCAAAGGTCAAGGTCACGGTGACCCGAAATACTAAAATGGTGTCCGGATGATAACTCAAGAACGCTTATGGCTAGGATCATGAAACTTCATAGGTACATTGATCATGACTGGCAGATGACCCCTATTGATTTTCAGGTCACTAGGTCAAAGGTCAAGGTCACAGTGACAAAAAACGTATTCACACAATGGCTGTCACTACAACGGAGAGCCCATATGGGGGGCATGCATGTTTTACAAACAGCCCTCGTTTGAATTACTCATTGGTTTAATGTGCACCAGAGCAACATTACATTACAACTTCTAGAGGCACAAGAAAATGGAAATATCAACTAAATTTCTTCTTGCTTACACGATTTAAGAAATTAGCTTCTTTATTAATAATTAAGAAGATAATCATCATTTGAAATTAAATGTGGCTCAGATTAACAATTGTTTATCTGTCTGATTTTTTATGCCCCTGGATCGATTGATCGGGGGTATATTGTAATGCCCCCGGATCGAATGATCGGGGGTATATTGTTTTTGGCCTCTTATGCCCCCCTTCGAAGAAGAGGGGGTATATTGCTTTGCACATGTCGGTCTGTCGGTCGGTCGGTCCGTCCACCAGGTGGTTTCTGGATGATAACTCAAGAACGCTTGGGCCTAGGATCATGAAACTTCATAGGTACATTGATCATGACTCGCAGATGACCCCTATTGATTTTCAGGTCACTAGGTTAAAGGTCAAGTCCACGGTGACCCGAAATAGTAAAATGGTTTCCGGATGATAAATCAAGAACGCTTATGCCTAGGATCATGAAACTTGATAGGTACATTGATCATGACTCGCAGATGACCCCTATCGATTTTGAGGTCACTAGGTCAAAGGTCAAGGTCACGGTGACCCGAAATAGTAAAATGGTTTCCGGATGATAACTGAAGAACGCTTATTCCTAGGATCATGAAACTTAATAGGTAGATTGATCATGACTCGCAGATGACCCCTATAGATTTTCAGGTCACTAGGTCAAAGGTCAAGGTCACGGTTACCTGAAATAGTAAAATGGTGTCCGGATGATAACTCAAGAACGCTTATGGCTAGGATCATGAAACTTCATAGGTTCATTGATCATGACTGGCAGATGACCCCTATTGATTTTCAGGTCACTAGGTCAAAGGTCAAGGTCACAGTGACAAAAAACATATTCACACAATGGCTGTCACTACAACGGAGAGCCCATATGGGGGGCATGCATGTTTTACAAACAGCCCTCATTTGAATAACTCATTGGTTTAATGTGCACCAGAGCAACATTACATTACAACTTCTAGAGGCACAAGAAAATGGAAATATCAACTAAATTTCTTCTTGCTTACACGATTTAAGAAATTAGCTTCTTTATTAATTATTAAGAAGATAATCATCATTTGAAATTAAATGTGGCTCAGATTAACAATTGTTTATCTGTCTGATTTTTTATGCCCCTCGATCGATTGATCGGGGGTATATTGTTATGCCCCCGGATCGAATGATCGGGGGTATATTGTTTTTGGCCTCAAAACTTTAACCTTGGTTTAAGTTTGATAACTTTTGCAATATTGAACATAACTTCATATTTGGCATGCATGTGTGTCTCATGGAGCTGCACATTTTGAGTGGTGAAAAGTCAAGGTCATCCTTCAAGGTCAAAGGTCAAATATCATTGTATTTTGCTTTCCTAAAACTTCAACCTTCGTTAAAGTTTGGTCATAACTTGTTGAATATTGAAGATAGCAACTTGATATTTGGCAGGCATGTGTATGTCATGGAGCTGCACATTTTGAGTGGTGAAAGGTCGAGGTCATCCTTAAAGGTCAAAAGTAAAAAAATACAATCCAAGGGAAGTAATTAGCTTTTAAAAGGAGATATTTTCTAAACCTGCCAAATGATATATTGAAATTTTATTTGAAAGTGGCGCAATAGGGGGCATTGTGTTTCCATACATGCCATAATTTTTTAGACCAACTCCAGGACATAGAGTTAAATTGTCCGGGACTTTTGCCGATTTTCCGGGACATGTATAAAATGTAGCGATATTTATAGACATATGCATTTTTGGTACGTTTTTTTTTGTTTCGCATCGTTAATTGCAAAAGTTCGAAAGCCTATCCGAAGTACACTTGATCTATTAACGTCAAATTCAACATTACTACTTCCGTTACTAAATACAAGCCACGTGTTTTCAGTGTAAGCGTTCTAAACATAGATGGTGACGTCACTGCGTTATTGTTATTAAGACCGGTGTGTAACGCGTAGTTGTTGATACGCCTTTATTCATTTATAACATTTATATAATAAAAAATACAACAATACAGTACCGTTAGATCGTCAACTCAAATCAATTCACAATACATACAACCAATCACAATAAAACAAATACAACAAAACAGTACCGGTAGATCGTCAGCTTAAAATCCGGACAGTCACACATTAGTTACACACTTGTTTCGCTGCTACACACATTTCACTCTTGATCTGAGTGTTTAATTTTTTACTCACCGATGTTGGACTTGAGATGTGTGAACAACTATCCTTTGCCCTTACGCAGCGGGAAATAATGACGTTGTACATTAAAGTCAATTAACAACCACATTAAACAATGCCGCCTTTTCGGTTTGAACGCGAACGTGAGACAATCGATATGATAGCAGGACCCCTGTTAATTGATCGATTTTGACACGTAGCGTAGTCTGCCTATTCGGGTAGGCATTGTCATGGAGACGCTGCAAATATGCACAGATTCGAGGTGCAGTTAAGCCTAAGATAAGGTACATGTATATATGGATTTAGTAAATTCCGGGACATTTGACAGATTTCCGGGACAGCGGGACAAGTTCTTTATTTCCGGGACTGTCCCGGACAATCCGGGACGTATGGCATGTATGGTGTTTCTGACAAACATATCTCTTGTTTATATTAACAATTTAGCAAAAGTGGCCAGATGAGAAGGGCATGTCAACAGTGGATCTACATAATCATATTTTTTATTGACAGAAATAGGATTTTTCAGTTTCAGTTCACTAGAAGATATTATGCTTTCAATCTCAACAGATCAATCAGTTTTCATCTCAAATGTTTGCTTATGAAAGCTTTTCTGCTGCAGAATAAATATTGACTATGGAAATATTGCCACTCAATTGTTATATATTGAATAATCAAACGGCATCACAGCAGCAATTAATGTTTTGAATGTTGATAGTAAATTTTAGGCATGGAATGAATAGTTATTTCTAATTATGTAGCATTTATATTTAAACCAAAATATAGTGACAGTGACTATTAAATAGAATAAGCAGTCATTTCTTTTAAAATAGTAATATTTATTTGCTGCAGAATGACCTTTTTCAATATCCTAAGCAATTGCATTATAGTACTCTTAATCTATCCAAATATTGTTGGCATCATCGGATTTCTGTAGACTTTGGAAGGATAGTACAATTTAACCTAAAGGATAGAACAATTTAACCTGGTTCTAGGAAATCTGGGCTAAATGCCTGAGTGTAAGGTCTTGTCCGAGATTGGGCTACGGTAATCACTAAAAAGGGACAACAATTTCCACTTAAATCAAATAAAGTCTCTTCTAAATGAAAATCCAGCAGACTGCACAGGCTTATCTGGGACAACACTTTACAAACATGTATTGAGCCCTGTTTTCTCAGGAAAAGGCTCAATTATTCCTGAAATTGTGATACTTAATTTGTTATCTTTATTTGCTAATTGAGATCCTCTATCTAGGAGGTGATAGAATGTCCCTCATTGAGATCAGCAACACCAGAAAGTGGGCCTCTTGATATTTCCTGGAACTGCATCCAATTTTGGGCATTTGCTGTGGTCAATTTGTTTGCACTGTAGATAATTGAAAAGTCTGTCTGCAATATACATAAATTCAAATTCTTGCTGCTGCAAATAATTATGTAGCAGGATCAATATCTGCCATTTTAACATTTGTTTTGACCTGTTGTTAATACAGGACATAAAGTTGGCACACTAATTATAAATAAAACAGAAATGATATTAGGTCTAATGAGTTCTTTGGTCAGTTCCTATTCCAAATTTTATCAAAGCGCTGAAGGCACTGAAGATGTTCGCTATTGCATAATTTAACACGCAATTCATTTTTCAAAATCAATCGCAAGTTTGAAATGAACACAGGCCATTCAACTTTATAAAGTGTGTGTCATAGCGCACGGGTCGAGTTTTGTGTGCACTTTTTATCATCCTTATTATTTCATAGAAATAACTTGGACAAAATAAAAACAACATGCTTTTTGTATGTTCTGAAAGCATAGAAAGTATGATGAAAATGGTAATGAGAACTTAATATAAAGAAAATTTGCAGTCACCATCATATTAAAGGAATATTTTTTCTAATATCAAATAACTATCTCACCAAGAATATTACTTCATAATGAAATTTCCGTGTACAAAACTTTTGATTTTTGACACCATATACAAATTCAAAATATACAATAATCTTCGTATCTTGTATATGGAGGAATAAAAGTATATAAAAATTGCTGTTTATGCTTTACTTGTTACCCGAGCAGTTCACACGGTGTCAACAACGCTGACATAAACATAGGTATAGAGCACTAATGCGCTTTTAGGCGTAGCTGTTTTACTCAGTTTTCATCTTAGTGACTTTTACATAACGCCAACAGACACGCATGAATATTTTCGAATATTTAATAAGCTGATTCGAGATACAACCTCTGAATTTTTGCTACATCACTGCGTATGTGCTCAATTCAAAGGATGTAGCACTGTTCAGTGTAAGGAATTCCGGACTACTCTCTGTATGCTCAAACGACACAAATTGTGGCCCTGTTACAAATACGCCTTACAATCCATCTCGCAGAATTTCATTTTCGCCTCCAAGATGAGAAAACAATCATTAGCAAAATAGTATAGTGTCACGATACGAGAAAATCGTGTAATTATCATACCACAATGTTTGCCGTACTTGGTCAGCACGTCTGGAAATCATTCCTTAATGTGTGGATATGCTGCCATTATTAACAAGTTTGCTATTTTGAATTCAATTTTGTATCAAAACGCATTCTTCTTAAATGTGGCATTTTCAATTCGCAATGAGATTTGTAATGACCCTCGTCATGCGAAAATGGGTCTTATTCCATATGCGCCCATCATATAAATAGCCCACTCAGCTATCTCTCCTTCTGGTAAGGAGAAACATAACATATTGAGTGATTTTATAGCGAACAGCATCGTCTATGGCCTGACTGAGCAAAAGCACATGTTGGGTTTAACAAACGCTTGCAGAAACGCATAAGACCCATTTTCGCATGACGGCGCTATTGACGTGTGATTTAAATGTGTCGATAGAAAACTGCGTTTAAATCAAATATCAACATACGATATATTTCGATAGTGAAGAAAGATACTCATAACAAGGCATATGAGGTAGTAGCATGAACGAGGTTACAAAACAGGTCATTCGTATTATTATTATAAATTGTTTGTTATATTCGGGTTTAGCGATTATGAAACATTTTTTTGTTTTTGTCTATCGTATCACTGAAGTTATTGTTGAACTTATGTTCAACGTTTTATAAATTGAGAATATAAATAAGTGTTAACTTTTTCCCGAATCTATTAATAGCCTCAATTTACGACCTGTACTACGTCATTGAGGTGTATGTGAGAGCGTAACCTATTGCGTTGTTATCGCCCGTGGACTTTCCTCTGTTTATCGACAGGCGCATCTATCAATAGCCTCATATTATGAATGGACTGAGCAAAAATACTACGTCATGTAGACGCTGCAGAAAGTGGACTATTTTATTCATTCATAAACAATCTCCTCCGCGACACGTACAATACGATCATTGTTTATTGAGTCTTTTCTATAAAAGCACCGTTCAAAACTATTGCATTTAACACGATATTAATATCATGTTTCCATTTGTGAATGAATATAATTGGAGAACTCAAACCACTTGCATAAATTATACAACTCTTTCTCGCGCGGATACGCGTAGTAAGCGGGTATTGGGCTCCTAGTAGCTAAGCTGTATCGACCTGAATTTTTGACTAACCACCTTAGACAGTTGCTAAGCGACCATCTAAAAATGAATTCCTAACTTCATATTCTCTTACCCTTAGACTTTAGACTTTGCGTAAATGTTGATGTTATTGTTATGACTTAACAATGTGTTATTATTGAAGAATGATATTATTTGAGATTCTTAACTCTCTGCATTAAAGTTAAAGAGGTGAAATGTGTGTTTGGTGAAAATATGTTATGTAAATGGCGTTTATAGCTTGAAGTAGCATGAACCAACAAGGTAGGCAACTCGTGACGTCTCATTTAGGGTAGTGAACAAAAAGTTGTTTTTTATTACTTCGCTTTACATGGGTCTAAATAATGTTTAAGAGCTCTTTTTTTGGTTGGATTAAACGAAATCACCCAATCAAGAGAGTCGAAACACTTATCTGACAGAATATTCAATTTCATGCTGCATGCAAGCTCTTTACATCATAAAAATTGTTAACCAAAATGTTTAGAATATTTGTTTTCCCGTTTATAGACAGTGTTCCTGACTGAAAACAATGTGCTATTACTTGAAAATCATTTATTTATTGGTAGACACCAGAATAGTAGTAGAATATTTGCTGAAAACAAAAGAATTTTGATAAAATGTTGTGTCTGTCAAGATTGTCCGATTGGTTATGGAAATTGCCAATAGTACAGATATATTGATAGACATAGGCCAAAGGACAGAATAGCCTTCATATTTCAAGTGTAATGGCCTTGAAATTGTCACTTAATTCAATGAGAAGCAAAATCATACATTTATCAACCAGTTATAGCTAATTACATTAAAATCTTTGAGTGCAGTCATTTTGTTATTCTGAAACTGCGACATGCTCTTTTTCGGAAACAGACGAACGATAATTTCCGTAACCATTCGGACAAAATTCGCCAGACGAATTTTCGTTGAAATTCGTATGTTTTAGGCAATTATTCTACCACTTTTTAGCTCACCCGATTGCTCAGGTGATCTTTTGTGACCAGTCTTTGTCCGTCGTCCGTCCATCCGTTAACATTTGTTCGTAAACACTCTGGAGGCCACATTTATTTTCCGATCTTCATGAAACTTGGTCAGAAGCTTTGTCCCAATGAAATCTCGGTCGAGTTCGAAACTGGGTCGTGCTGGGTCAAAAACTAGGTCACTAGGTCAAAAAAAAGAAAAACTTGTAAACACTGCAGAAGTCACATTTCATGCCCAATCTTCAGGTAACTTTGTCAAAATGTTTGTCTTAATGATAGGTTGGTTGAGTTCAAAAGTGGTTCCTGTCCGTTGAAAAACATGGCCGCCAGTGGGCGGGGCAGTTTTCCTTATTTGGCTATAGAGAAACCTTGAAGTCACAATTTTTGCCCAATCATGAAAGTTGGTCAAAACATTGGTTTTATTGATTTCTCGGACGATTTCGAAAATGGTCGAGATCGGTGAAAAAACATGGCCGCCAGTGGGCGGGGCATTTTTCTCTATATGTATATAGTGAAAACATGTGAACACTCTAGAAGTCACATTTTTGGCCAAATTTTCATGAAATTTAGTTAGAACATTTGTTTCCTTGATATGAAAGTTGGTCAAAACATTGGTTTTATTGATTTCTCGGACGATTTCGAAAATGGTCGAGATCAGTGAAAAAACATAGCCGCCAGTGGGCGAGGCATTTTTCTCAATATGTTTATAGTGAAAACATGTGAAAACTCTAAAAGTCACATTTTTGGCCCAATTTTCATGAAATTTGGTCAAAATGTTTGCCTTAATGATATGTCGGTTGAGTTCAAAAGTGGTTCCGGTCCGTTGAAAAAAACTGGCCGCCAGTGGGCGGGGCAGTTTTCCTTATTTGGCTATAGAGAAACCTTGTAAACACTCTAAAGGTCACAATTTTTGCCAAATCATCATGAAAGTTGGTCAAAACATTGGTTTTATTGATATCTCGGACGAGATTGAAATGGTCCAGATCGGTGAAAAAACATGGACGCCAGTGGGCGGGGCATTTTTCTCTATATGTATATTGTTAAAATATGTGAACACTCTGGAAGTCACATTTTTGGCCCAATTTTCATGAAATTTGGTAAGAACATTTGTTTCCTTGATACAAGAGTTGAGTTCGAAAATGGTTCCGGTCAGTTGAATAACATGGCTGCCAGGGGGAGGGGGGAGCAGTTTTCTTATATTTATATAGTAAAAAAAGCTTGTGAACACTCTAGAAGTCACATTATTTGCCCAATCATCATGAAACTTGGTGAAAAGATTGGTTTTATATATATCTCAGATGAGTTCGCAAATGGTCCCTATCGGTCAAAAAACATGGCCGCCAGGGAGGTGGGGCATTTTTCCTTATGTGACTAGAGAGAAACCTTGTGATCGAACACTATAGAAGTCACATTTTTTTGCCTAATCATCGTGAAACTTAGTCAATACATTGGTTTTATTGATTTCTCGGACAATTTGAAAAATGGCTCAGATCGGTGAAACACACTTTTTAGCTCACCTGATTGCTCAGGTGACGTTTTAGGAATGGTCTTTGTCCGCCGTCCGTCCGTCCACATTTGGTTTGTAAACACTCTAGCATTCACATTTCTCAAGCATTCTTTATCAAAGTTGCTGAAAAATCTCAGTCAAGTTTGATAATGAGCAAAATCACATAATAAATGTCAGAATTATTGCCCTTAGATTTTCCAAATTTTCATTATATTATACAAAATCCTTGTAAACACTCTAGAGGTCACAATTTTGTTTCAGATTTTATGAATCTTGGTCATATTTATTTTTGCAAGCAAAGTTTGATGTTTGGTTAGGGGGTCAACTCAAAATATAGGTAACCATGTCAAATCTTACAAAAATAAAAACTCCATGCGCCAGAGTTTTGGTTCAATAATGATGAAACTTGACCAGGATGTTTGTCTGGACAATATCTAGGTCAAGTTTGACATTTGGTAAAGATTGAATGAACTGACTCCTCTCAGGTGAGCAAACTAGGGCCATCTTGGCCCTCTTGTTCTAAAAAAAACCCTGCTAGGTCAAAAAAAGAAAAACCTTGTAAACACTGTAGAAGTCACATTTCATGTCCAATCTTCATGTAACTTTGTCAAAATGTTTGCCTTGATGATATGTTGATTGAGTTCAAAAGTGGTTCGGCGGGGCAGTATTCCTTATTTGGCTATAGAGAAACCTTGTAAACACTCTAGAGGCCACATTTCTAGGTCCAAATCTTACAAAAACAATGTAAACACACGTAAAATTAGCATTACTTGCAAATGTTTGGATTGCAAAAAAAATATGCAAATGGACAGTACTCAATCAGAATTAATCATATGCTCACACTGCAAAAGTAAACAGAAGAGAACCAATCTATTATGCTTATCAAACATTGTTTGTTAGTAATGAAAAACTAAGTTGTTATTTTACAAAACATGGTCTACAAAACCTGATAAGTCTAACAATTAGTTGGTTTATGTAAAAGGCATTGATCATTGCTGTGTTTTTCCTCAATGCCACAAGTCATACTTTTAGACTGTTTTCTATTGTATTATGCATGGATAAATATTCTTTAAAAACAACTGTTGAAAAAAGATATAGTCATCCTAAAGTTTGATTGTTTAATTGCCAATTATTTCCTTTTTTGTTGTTAAAATGTTTTTTAGGGCGTGTTTTTTAACTTGTCAATTTTGTCAGAAAAGATTAATACAGTAAATATTTTTGGAATGAGAAAAGGTGACCAATATTTGTTTGAAACCAAAAGTATTATTAAAAAATTGGTAGCCATGCAGATTCATCTGGGTTTTTTTTGCAACATTTAGGAAAGTGTTTTTCATCAAAAATGAAAATTTTGCAAATCTGAAAACATTATGATTGTCAAAATTCTCATAATAACTGTATGTCTTTATTATGCCCCCCTTCCAAGAAGAGGGGGTATATTGTTTTGCACATGTCGGTCAGTCGGTCCGTCAGTTGGTCAGTCCGTCCACCAGATGGTTTCCGGATGATAACTCAAGAACGCTTAGGCCTAGGATAACTTCATAGGTACATTGATCATGACCGGCAGATGACCCCTATTGATTTTCAGGTCACTAGGTCAAAGGTCACATTGACTCGAAATAGTAAAATGGTTTCCAGGTGATAACTCAAGAATGCTTATGCCTAGGATCATGAAACTTCATAGATACATTGATCATGACTGGCAGATGACCCCTATTGATTTTCAGGTCACTAGGTCAAAGGTCAAGGTCACAGTGACTCGAAACAGTAAAATGGTTTCCGGATGATAACTCAAGAATGCTTACGCCTAGGATCATGAAACTTCATAGGTACATTGATCATGACTGGCAGATGACCCCTATTGATTTTCAGGTCACTAGGTCAAAGGTCAAGGTCACAGTGACACGAAATAGTAAAATGGTTTCCGGATGATAACTCAAGAATGCTTACGCCTAGGATCATGAAACTTCATAGGTACATTGATCATGACTGGCAGATGACCCCCTATTGATTTTAAGGTCACTAGGTCAAAGGTCACAGTGACTCGTTCATTCATTGTATGTGTGTGTCCAAAAACTTGAACCTTTGTTAAAGTTTTATAACTTTTGCAATATTGAAGATAGCAACTTCTTATTTGGCATGCATGTGTATCTCACTGAGCTGCACATTTTGAGTGGTGAAAAGTCAAGGTTCAGGTCACTAGGTCAAAGGTCAAGGTCACAGTGACAAAAAACGTATTCACACAATGGCTTCCACTACAACTGACAGCCCATATGGGGGGGCATGCATGTTTTGCAAACAGCCCTAGTTTTTAGTGTATTTTAAAATTCATTCATTTAAAATTAGATAAGTTGTTTGGAAGATGTCTTCTTAAGAAAATCCATTTTTTTCAATCGCAAAAAGTTAGATAGTCCAAGGTTTGATCTATACTCAAAGAGTTTCTTTAATATCTCCGCGGAAGACATCTACTGCTGGTTCTACCCAGGAAATACATTTGAGATTGTCTGTTGTAATAAGCCTTCACCTATAGATACATGCACAATCAACCTAAATTAAATGATTTTTTAGCACACAAATATTTAATTTAAGCCATTTTGATCTTATAACTAAGGGTTATATACATATTTAGTGCATATAAATAACATCTTTTAGGGCTCATGTAAAAATGCTACACAAAGTGAATTAAATAGAATCGTATGCAGATCTGGGTAATTATGAATACCAGCAGTGTATCTTTATTACTGGAATTGCTGATAATACAATCCCCTTGTTAACGTAATAAATGACTTTCATCAGTGTTCCATGTTGTCTTCCAATAAGAAATACAATTTCTCTTGGCAAATTAGCAACCAAACAACATTACATTTGCATTGGTTAGTCTGTGTTCCTGTACCTTGAAATGGACACAGAATGATGCTGATTTGATAATTGTGGGCAATATTATGTTAGACTTTATAGCGTTTCCAACACTGATCATTAGGGCTGCAACGAATCCAAAAAATTTGTTTGGATCCGAATCCGAATCCAAATATGGTTTCATACAGTTTTTTCGGATCCCTCAGATAAGAGAAAATTAGAATTTTCTGTCTAAATTAAAAAAATCAATGTTTTAGAAGTATAATTTGACTAAAAAACATTAAACATTTATTAACAAAAAACATGACAAATGTCGTTTAACATTGTAGCAATGTCAAAATAAAATGAGACCTTAACACTCACCGTAATTACTCTATGTTTTTTTGACACTTAAAAATATTTTTTTTTTTTCACATCCGAAAACTTAGATACGAAAACTATTCACAAAATACAGGTGTCCGAAAACTTTGAGTCGAAAATTGAAGTGTCCAAAAATAGCGTCAATTGTATCAACGACTACCGGTAATAGCACGCGCTTGTAAAATACCATGCCGTATAGTATAAATTACAGTTATATATGTTTGCATTGCAATTTAAATAATTTTAAATGCTTAATTTATTTGACAAAAAGTTACTACAAGGTTGTACTTTGACCAATGAGTTCAAAGATGAGCATGTGATGTACCGATTCTCGCTAGTATGAACCTGTAGTTAAGGCAATACAAAAGCAAACTATGCATTTTTTGTTTGTTCATTTCCAATAGTTGTTGTCTAACACCTTCCATTGTTCGTAAAACTTGCAATAGTGTGCATCACACTTTGAAGCATTTAAAATTTGTCACAGTTATTTTACTGAGAAGGGGTTGTACCATTGCGGTAGATAATTGAACTGATAATTGGCACTACCCCTGGTAACTGTCATAACGCTTATGCTATCGGGCTAAACCATTGTTTAATACTGATTTACAAGGTTATTTACCCAATAACACAAATGGAATGGTCTGTTTCCCTCAGGCATGCACATACCATGTTTTATGATGTTAATCTGGTTATAAAACCCCATGATCGAAGTGTCATTTGATATCGAAAACAGGGCCAAAATTTGGTAAAATAGTGCTGTAAAATATACTGTCCGAAAACTCGGAGACATTAATTATGGACGAAAACTCGTGTGTCCGAAAATTAAAAGTCACGAAAAATAATTATTTTTGCTAAAAAAAGAGGTGGCCGAAAACTTAGTGTCCGAAAACATAGAGTAATTACGGTATTCACTTTATAGTTTGCTTGTTAACATACACTTTTCACTGTTCATACAGTTTGATGTTTGTTTTCACAAAAATTAACATATCAACATTGTCCGGGTCCAGGCAAGCCCTATGAGCACTGACGAGGTCTCCTGCTGTGGACAAGATTCTCTCATTGGGCACTGAGGTTCCTTGAATCACAAGATAGCATTTAAACTTAGTATATGACAAAATATGCTTTCAAGACAATACATTATGCAGGAACACAATTTGACAGGTCGCGAAATTATGCAAAATTTACCTGAATAACATTCCAGCCACACTGGATCCACTACCGTTGTTTTTAATACAACTCAGAAGAACAATAAGTATTGAAAACTTACTTATTACCATTAGAAATTGCATTTGTAATGTGTAAATCCTCCATGATTTCGATTTAGTTTTGCTTTTGGCACTCATTACGTAATGTCCAATGACACTCTTATTCAATAAAAGCCGAAGGATCTCGAATGATCTGCTATTTGACTGTCACACGTTAATAAATATCAACTATTATACGTATCTTTTATCTTTTAAACAGAACCAGTCTGTATAAAAAACAATACTTGTGAAAACAGCGCTAGGTTACATACAACTATGAAAATAAATATTCGGAACCAAAATATCCAGTGGTGGATCCTTACCCGCAAATCTGAAGTTGGATCCGATATCATCAGATATTTCGGGTATCCGTTGCAGCCCTACTGATCATATGCAATATTATGTTATACTTAATAATGTTTCCAGTACTGCCATTACACATACCAGTGATATTTTTTGCTTTTTTATGTTACAGTCTGTGCCATTTGCATTCGGAAAATTAGCGTGATAAACTATGAAATTGGGAAAAATAGCGTGATCAACCATGAAATAGGGAAAAATGAAGCATTAAAAATATGATTATCAATAACAGAATTAAAATTGATTTTAAGTGCATGTTTGACAGCATTTTTATGCCCCCTTTTGAAGAAGAGGGGGTATATTGATTTGCACATGTCGGTCGGTCCGTCCACCAGATGGTTTCCGGATGATAACTCAAGAACGCTTAGGCCTATGATCATGAAACTTCATAGGTACATTGATCATGACTTGCAGATGACCTCTATTGATTTTCAGGTCACTAGGTCAAAGGTCAAGGTCACAGTGACTCGAAATAGTAAAATGGTTTCCGGATGATAACTCAAGAATGCTTAGGCATAGGATCATGAAACTTCATAGGTACAATGATCATGACTGGCAGATGACTTCTATTGATTTTCAGGTCACTAGGTCAAAGGTCAAGGTCACAGTGACTCGAAATAGTAAAATGGTTTCCGGATGATAACTCAAGAATGCTTACGCCTAGGATCATGAAACTTCATAGGTACATTGATCATGACTGGCAGATGACCCCTATTGATTTTCAGGTCACTAGGTCAAAGGTCAAGGTCACAGTGATTCAAAACAGTAAAATGGTTTCCGGATGATAACTCAAGAATGCTTACGCCTAGGATCATGAAACTTCATAGGTACATTGATCATGACTGGCAGATAACCCCTATATATTTCAGGTCACTAGGTCAAAGGTCAAGGTCACAGTAACTCGAAACAGTAAAATGGTTTCCGGATGATAACTCAAGAATGCTTATGCCTAGGATCATGAAACTTCATAGGTACATTGATCATGACTGGCAGATGACCCCTGTTGATTTTCAGGTCACTAGGTCAAAGGTCAAGGTCACAGTGACTCGAAACAGAAAAATGCTTTCCTGATGATAACTCAAGAATAATTACGCCTAGGATCATGAAACTTCATAGGTACATTGATCATGACTGGCAAATGACCCATATTGATTTTCAAGTCACTAGGTCAAAGGTCAAGGTCACAGTGACAAAAAACGTATTCACACAATGGCTGCCACTACAACTGACAGCCTATATGGGGGGCATGCATGTTTTACAAACAGCCCTTGTTATAGGATAAAGTGCTGCTTTATATTCTTCTTACAATGAAGAAAATGTTTAGTTAATATTATTTCATGTGCATATTAAACTTGCAATAATCTATAGAATCTTAAATATGCATAGTATTTAACCTCAATTGACACAGACATTAAATTAATCTCTTATAACCATTTGATATCCGTTGTTAATTTGATTGTTATTTATCATTTTCGCCGTTCATAGTAATTTTTCTTCTGCTGGGCGCCATCTTGTACGTGTAAAAACAGGCATGCTCAATCGTGATACATCGACTATCGCCGGTATCCTCCGCAATCGATAGCAACGTAAAATCGTATATACACTGTAACTCCAATATAACGCGGATGATGGGGTCCAAACCACGCACCGGCGTTATAAACGGATCCGCATTATAAGTTTTGAGCTCAATTATTGCAGGGGGCTATACAAACAGGTATAGTATAGCCTATAATATAGGCCCTGTTTATTGCCATGCTGTGTTGTCATCTGCAAATACATGCATATATACCGAATCATATCGAAAACAGTATACATACCGCTTTTCTAATGTGCACATTTATCCGATAATCCAATAAAGTAACAACATCACTTAAAAAAATAATAATCTTGAACATTTATGACGATAAATACGTTTATGAATTTCGTAAAAACAACTTTATATGCATACACCATTTTTATGCACCCCTTCGAAGAAGAGGGGGTATATTGTTTTGCACATGTCGGTCCATCCGGCCGTCCATCGGTCCGTCCGTTCACCAGATGGTTTCCGGATGATAACTCAAAAACGCTTAAGCATAGGATCATGAAACTTCATAGGTACATTGATCATGACTGGCAGAATACCCCTATTGATTTTCAGGTCACTAGGTCAAAGGTCAAGGTCACAGTGACTCGAAATAGTAAAATGGTTTCCGGATGATAACCTAAGAATGCTTATGCCTAGGATCATTAAACTTCATAGGTACATTGATCATGACTGGCAGATGACCCCTATTGATTTTCAGGTCACTAGGTTAAAGGTCAAGGTCACAGTAACTCGAAACAGTAAAATGGTTTCCGGATGATAACTCAAGAATGCTTACGCCTAGGATCATGAAACTTCATAGGTACATTGATCATGACTGGCAGATGACCCCTATGTTTTTCAGGTCACTAGGTCAAAGGTCAAGGTCACAGTGACTCAGAATAGTAAAATGGTTTCCTGATGATAACTCAAGAATGCTTATGCCTAGGATCATGAGACTTCATAGGTACCTTGATCATGACTGGCAGATGCCCCCTATTAATTTTCAGGTCACTAGGTCAAAGGCCAAGGTCACAGTGACTCAAAACAGTAAAATGGTTTCCTGATGATAACTCAAGAATAATTAGGCCTAGGATCATGAAACTTCATAGGTACATTGATCATCACTGGCAGATGACCCCTATTGATTTTCAGGTCACTAGGTCACACAATGGCTGCCACTACAGCTGACAGCCCATATGGGGGACATTCATGTTTTACAAACAGTGCTTGTTAATATAGTCAAACTGCAGTCATATCAAAGTAAGAATGTTTTTATCATTTTGAAAAACTTTAATTTTATAATTATCCTGCTTGCACTTTACTTATTGAAATTTGCGCACCGAACCGCTCAGATAGGGAATACATGTAATAAATACTGACATGCGAGTTTTTTTACACCTTTATTGAGATTACACAACAGATTAACACCAATTATCTGTCGTTGTTGTTTAACCTCAAAGCGATTAAAATCGGTTCAACAGACTGTTGAATTGAGCAATCAAGATGTGATCGCCGCCATCATTGAATTGTTTGAAAATACATGACGTTGCATAGCATGGATTTGAATTAGAAATGGAAGGTTGGAGAAAAAACGGGATCCAAGACCCACCAGCGTTATATTGGATTCAGCGTTATAACAGAGAGCGTTATATTGGAGTTACAGTGTATTCAGCTGCATTCGCTAACCAATACGTAAGTCAGTTGTCTTTCGGTGACAACTCGACATGCTCGATTGGCACTTGTTATGCGACATTATCGCCGTATAACATTATAATCTAAAAAGGTTTATTCGGAAAATTTTGCATTTTTTGTGTGCACATTTTCGTCAGAACTTTGGGAAAAAAACGTTGATTTTTGCAATTGGGAAGCAGCCGAATATCTGCGGTAATTTTGGGCACAAAAAATCACTGCATACATTTGTTGTTAATTGTCTTTCAGATCAGTGTCCTACTTTTATTTGGCAAATCCAAAGATTTAATATGCCTGCTGGATTTTTTTTTGTCAGATAAAGCAGCTGTAGTTTGCTTAAATTAAAAGTTGTTCTTTAAATAAGAATTTTTGGTATATTGTTGTTAATTTGAAAAGGCATTCTTGTTTTGTGGATTTGTGACATATTTGCTTGGTTCCAATGGTCATAACAAAGAGCCCATACCATGTTGTGTGAAAATCTGTGTCTGTAGCTCAAAGGTCAATATCATACTTAAAGGTCAAATGTCAAATATTTGATTAACATAGTGGTCTGTTAACAAACTTTTGTATTGGGGGTATCAGCTTCTTGACCAGTTGCCCCTTGCTATAGAGAAAAATATATCTTTCTGTTTATTGCCAAAATGGTCCTGGTCCTTTGTCTATGGTCCAATTGTTTGTGATTCATTGAGAAGAGCTTTACAGAAAAGAACACTGGATATCATCAAAGCCTATGTTTGGCTGGATATTGGAATTGTTGCTGCTTACTTAGTGTTTGCTTCAAAGTACAGGTTTCTGATATTGGCAGTAAAAGGCCAGTGTAGTAGTTGTGGTAGCAATCCTACACAGGATCCTGTGAGCAGGTTTTGAAATATTGTCAATGTTAAATAGTGAAAGTATGTAGGCTTAATTTGTAAAGTGTTATCACACGGATTTTCAATTGATTGAGAGCTCTTAACCTGAGCAGTGCATTGTATAGGAATTGATTAATTTCAAACTCAGAGGACAGTGACTATTGGATATTATAAATATAAGTCAGAAAACAGTTAATAGCGTGATGGCTTCAAAAGATTATAATCATATATTTGGAATTAGTAATGAATTATGTATTTTATATCAAAAATGACGAACATTGCAACCTAATAATGACTATGTTAAGTGATTTAAGGTTTAGATTATTTATCCACTGGTTTTAGAACAGCTATTTTTTCTATGAAATGCAAAACTAAAAGAGAGAGAAAATGTATATGATGGTCATGTTTTGAAGTGCTTGAACACCACATTGTTCAATACAGCTCATGAAGAATAATGGATAGAAGGTCTTATGTGGGGGACCTGGTGCTGTCGCCAGCCAAGTAAGAGATGTTATTTTGTGATACTCATTAATATTTGTGGGATTTGTGGTGCACATTTAAAATAGCTGCATTATAATGTAAGCAGAGATTGTAAAAAAATCCATGAAACTACTTTGAGACTATAGGTTTGTTTTTGTCCTTCTGGTTGTTATTGAAATTTTAGGGGAAAATTTAAATAGTAAAATTAAATTTACTAAAGTAATTAATATACATTTGTGTGATATGTGAATCATTAAAAAATCCATAATACCACTTTGAGATTATAATTGTTTGATTTTGTCCTTCCTGTCTTTTTAGCTCACCTGATTGCTCAGGTGAGCTTTTGTGTTGGTCTTTGTCCGTTGTCTGTCCGTCCGTCCACATTTGTACGTAAACACTCTAGAGGACTCTAGAGGGCACATTTCTTGTCCGATCTTCATGAAACTTGCTCAGAAGCTTTGTCCCAATGATACCTCAGTCCAGTTCGAAACTGGGTCATGCCTGGTCAAAAACTAGGTCACTAGGTCAAAAAAAAGAAAAACCTTGTAAACACTGTAGAAGTTCATGCCCAATCTTCATGTTACTTTGTCAAAATGTTTGTCTCAATGATATGTTGGTTGAGTTTAAAAGTGGTTCTGGTCCGTTGAAAAACATGGCTGCCAGTTGGCGGGGCAGCTTTCCTTATTTGGCTATTGAGAAACCTTGTGAACACTCTAGAAGTCACAATGATATTTGGTCAGAACATTTGTTTTCTAGATCATGAGTTGAGTTTGAAAATGAAACTTGGTGAAAACATTGGTTTTATTTATGTCTCAGATGAGTTCGAAAATGGTCCCGATCGGTCTAAAAACATGGCCGCCAGGTGGGTGGGGCAGTTTTCCTTATATGACTACACTGTAACTCCAATATAGCGCGGTCAATGGGGTCCAAGCCACGAAACAGCGTTATAACGGATCCGCGTTATAGGTTTTGAGCTCATTTACTGCAGGGCGCTATAAAAAAACCAGGTATAGAATAGCCTATAATATAGGTCATGTATATTGCCATGCTGTGTTGACGCAAACACATGCATATAAACCGAAATGATCGATAACAGTATACGTACCGCTTTTCTTATGTGCACATTTATCCTATAATCCAATAAAATTGCAACATCACTTAAAAAATAATAATCTTGAACATTAATGATGATATATGTTTAAGAAATTCGTAAACACAACCGTACGCATATATGCCATTTTCAGAAGTGTTAAGAGTACAGTGCATTATGGGGCAGAGCTTTCATTGGACAAGCGACTTTAAATTTAGATTGAATGCAATACTACTCATGTACAAAAAATTGTTTTATTGCGTCATACGCATGCAAAAAACGTGTTTCCCGGGGACTTTCTGATACCGCGCGAAAATGAAAGTGAAACTCTGTTAACAATTACCGGTACACTGCGTTCGCATGTCAATAAATTGTCTGCATTATTTAATTTCTTATACACGAACTGAAAGATTAAATGACATAATACTAGAATGATAATGAAATGACAGAAATAGTTGTTTTATACAGTAGGCAGTATATTTCACAGCCGCTCATTTAATATAGTCAAACTGCAACCATATCAAAGTAAGAATGTTTCAATCGTTTTGAATTACTTTAATTGTATAACTATCCCGCTTGAACTTAACTTATGAAAATTATCGCATTGAACCGCTCTGATGAGGAATACATGTAATAAACACTGACACGCGAGTTTTTCACACCTTTATTGACATTACACAACAGATTAACACCAATTAGCTGTCCGTGTTGTTTAACCTTGAGGCGATTATAAGCGGTTCAACGGACGGTTGAATAAAGCAATCAACATGTGATTGCCGCCATCTATGAATTGTCTGAAAATACATGAAGTTACATAATACGGATTTGAATCAGAAATCAAATGGAAGGTTGGAGGAAAAATGGGATCCAAGCACCCTCCGCGTTATATTGGATTCAGCGTTATAACGGAGCGCGTTATATTGGAGTTACAGTGTATAGAGAAACCTTGTGAACACTGTAGAAGTCATATCTTTATGCCCCCCAAAGGAGGGTATATGGTGATTGCACTGTCGGTCTGTCCGTCACACTTTTGCATTTAGGTTTCGAAAAATGCTCATAACTTCTATGTCGCTTAAGATGTAACCTTCATATTTGGTATGCATGTGTATATGGACAAGGCCTTTCCATACGCACAAATTTTGACCCCTTTGACCTTGAACTTGAACTTAGGGTTCGCGTTTAGGGTTGCGAAATCTATGTTTAGGTTTCGAAAAAGCGTTTTTCGGGGGCATATGTCTTCCGATGGAGACAGCTCTTGTTTGCCTAATCATCATTCAACTAAGTCAAGACATTGGTTTTATTGATATCTCGGACAAGTTGGAAAATGGCTCAGATAGGTGAAAAACAAACACTTTTTAGCTCTCCTGATTGCTCAGGTGAGGTTTTAGGATCTGTCTTTGTCCGATGTCCGTCCATCAACATTTGGTTTGTAAACACTCTAGCACTCACATTTCTCAAGCATTCTTTATCAAAGTTGCTGAGAAGCTATATGGCCACATGATCTCAGTCAAGTATGATAATGAGCAAAATCGCATAATAAATGCCAGAATTATTGCCCTTATATTGTCAAAATTTTCATGATATTATACAAAATCCTTGTAGAGGTCACAATTTTGTTGCAGATTTTATGAATCTTTGTCATAATATTTATTTCTGTAAGCAAAGTTTGATGTTTGCTCATGAGGGGTCAAAATATAGGTCACCAGGTCAAATCTTACAAAAACCTCGTAAACACTCCATACGCCAGAATTTTGGTTCAATAATGATGAAACTTGACCAGGATGTTTGTCTGGACAATATCTAGGTTAAGTTTGACATTTGGTAATGTGGGGACAAATCTAGGTCATGGGGTCTAATCTTACAAAAACCTTGTAAACAGACTAGAGGCCATAGTTTTGGTCCAATAATGATGGTACTTGACCAGGATGTTTTTCTTGATGATATCTAGGCAAAGTTTCACATTAGGTCATGTGTGGTCAAAATCTTGGTCACGAGGTCCAAATCTTACAAAAACCTTGTAGAATTAGCATTACTTGCAAATGTTTGCATGCAAAAAACCCGTGCAAATGGACAGTACTCAATCAGAATTAATCATATGTTCACACTGCAAAAGTAAACAGCAGAGAACCAATCTAATATGCTCTAGAGTACTGAATTTTCAACTAAGCAATGAACATGGTGTAAGCCCATCTGATCATCAGACCTACTGACAATCAGGTAATTTTTATGCCCCCTTTCAAAGAAAAGGGGGTATATAGTTTTGGCACTGTCCGTCTGTAAGTCTGTCAGTCTTTCTGTCTGTCACACTTTTCGTGTCCGCTCTCTATTTCAAATACTTTTCATCCAATCTTTACCAAACTTGGTCAGAAGTTGTATCTAGACAATATCTAGGTCAAGTTCGAATATGGGTCATGCCGGGTCAAAAACTAGGTTACGGGGTCACTTAGTGCATTTCAAGGATTTAGCATGGTAAAATGGTCATAACTTCTATCAACACGTTTAAAGGGGGCATGTGTCATCCTATGGTGACAGCTCTTGTTTGCTTCAAAGATTGTAACCCACTTGCAGCTTTTACAACAACATTATTTTGTGTTTACCGGTGTATGATCAGGGTTTTTTTTGGCCCGATTTTATAGCCGAAATTCGGCTATGTTCCCAATCCCAAAAAGTGTACTTTTTTCCCAAAATGTGGCAAAAAATTCCCAATTGCCAAAAAAAAAACAAAAAATAAAAAAATGTTTTTTTTTTTTTTTTTTTTTTTAGAAAGAAGTCTTATGTGTATTTTATCTCAATTTTAATTCAATTACATCTAACAAAGTATTATATGATTTTTTTTCTTTTAATTTGAATGATTATAAATAGTTAAATCAAATTTAGTATTTCCCTAATCAGTGGACTTTTCGTGTGGAAAAAAAGGCTAATGAATTTATTTTTCCAATTTCATGAAAATGCCGATAAAATTCCAAATTCCAAAGCCATGGGCTATCTTCCCAAAAAGTGGGAAAAAAACCCTGATGATATCTCATTAATAAATAAAGCTCATTTTCATCGATTTCGTACGCCAGTTTTACACTGCAGCATCAATAAATTTCGAGAATTATTCCAAACGTTAACGGAGCGTATCGAGTTTTTGCTAAACGACAATAGGCTGAACAATTGTTTCACAAACGTAGCGTTGCAGGCATGTGGTAATATTTCAAGATGGAGGACAATGAAAAGAAGTTTCAATGCTCAGCTAAAAATTACAAATAATCAAATTAATGACGGACTTTGTCCAATTAATATGGATAAATGAAAAGTGTTTATCATTCAACGATGGAGAATAAATAATTGTTATGAAAAATTTATATAGGTTTTGAATGTCACAGAACAAGTTTTTGTAATTTAAAGTTCAATCTACTTATGAAGAAAAATACATCTGCAAGATTCTGGTTCGGAAATGGAAACAGAAAAACATGGTTCGATTGAATAATCAGATTCATTTGCATATCCTGCTTTATTATGTTTGTCACTCTATATAGTTTTCTGTAATGGCATGTTAGTGAAATGGAATCTATTAAAAAGTAAACATTGAAAATGTATTAATTAATCTCTGCTAAAGACATTGATAACACTCAAGTTTATATTTTTTGGGTGTAAATATTTCCCCCGAACTGAAGCATATGCTAAATTTATGTCCCAAAATCAGCCTTTCACACTATTTTTGACCATTTTGAATTTACCTCCTGAAATAAAACTTAAAATTGAATCCTGTGAAATTTACAACTGGCCTGTAAATTTATCCTCCTTGTAGGCCAGTCTGGCCTGTGAATTGTGACGGTCTTTCGCCATGTCTGAAAATGGAATTTAGTAAAGTCATTATTATACATTAAGTATTATTTTACATGTATCATGGTATAATTACGCACAAAATCGGTTTTGGTAATACATCCTTAATAGTTATCTTAGTGAGTGTCTTTAAAAAAAAGTTTGGTCAATTTAGTCTACATCAGGTAAAAAATCTAAGGTAAAAAATCAAAGGGGATTTTTTATGTAAAAAATATTAAGGGGATTTTTTTATGCAAAAACTTGGTTTTTAGCTCGACTTTTCAAAGAAAAATGAGAGCTATACTACTCGCCCCGGCGTCGGCTTTGGTTAAAGTTTTTTATAAAGTCAAATAACTTTAACACTATCAAAGATAATTAACTCAAACTTGGAATACTTCTTTATGACAACAAGACAATTGTGTAGGTCAAGATGCATAACTCTGTCAGCATTATTTTTAGAGTTATGCCCCTTTTTAACTTAGAATTTCAGGTTAATTTTTTTAATAAGTTCAATAATTTGAATACTATCGAAGATAATCAATTCAGACTTGGACTACTTCCTTATGGGGACAGGACACTTGTTTAGGTCTAGCTGAATAACTCTGTTAACAATATTTTTAAAGTTATGCCCCTTTTTAACATAGAATATGTTGTTAAATTTCTAAAACTTTAACACTATCAAAGATATTTAACTCAAACTTGGAATACGGGTACTTCTTTATGGCAACAAGACAATTGTGTAGATCAAGGTGCATAACTCTTTTGAAAAAAATTATGAGCTTATGTCATCACCTGAGCGGCGTCGGCGTCCGGTTAAGTTTTGTGTTTAGGTCCACTTTTTTCATAAAGTATCAAAGCTATTGCATTCAAACTTGCTTCCCTTGCTTACTATCATGAAAGGACTGGGCAGGCAAAGTTATGTAACTCTGACTGGCATTTTGACAAAATTATGGCCCCTTTTATACTTAGAAAAATGAAAATTTGGTTAAGTTTTGTGTTTTGGTCCATTTTACTCCTAAAGTATCATAGCTATTGCTTTCAGACTTGGAACACTTAATTGAATGATTAAGTATGTACGTGATAATTATGTAGCATTATGAGCAGCTCCACATTAAGTAAGAACATCACAGCATTCAAGCGAATGAGTTCACTGGAGTCTGTTAAGATTAATATAACTGTATTGACGTTAATTATACAGTAAAAGGACATAACAAAAATTAATAATTCATGAGTATTGTATTTTAATTGTAAATTGATAATTGTTATATTTGAACTAGCTGTGCATTTAGTCTGGTGGTAACTCTGACACTTTATACTGACAATGTATTATTGTATTTTATGTCACAGATGTTGATTCTATTTTGTGGTGTTGTTTTTGCACAGATGTTCATTAAATACAATTTCAGGCTATGAAACATGCATACATTTGTTAATTGTGCAAATCAGGTTTTACTAGGATTTTTTGAACATGTATAATTTATCCTCATTGTGATCTTGTGATTTCTATATATGTTCTGAGTGATAATGTTTGCTGATTCTACCTGGTACAATGGTCTAAGAGCTCTTAAGTGTTGTGGCAGGTTCTGGGTCTTACCAAAGATGAGAGGGGGCAGTTTTTGTATAAAAAAGGTAGTTGTTATATCCTGCAAACAAAGTTTGTAGGGGGTATACTAGATTCACACCCTGTCGGTCGGTCATTTGGTTCATTTGTCTGTCAGTTTGCTATAATGTGTACTTCCTGTTGTGAACTTTTCTGTCAGTCTGTCAGGTTCTTAATGTGTACTCTGAACTATTCTCTTAGTTTTCTTCTAACTGAAGTAAAACTTTATGTATAATTGCTATTTTATGTTATGTTTTCCGGTGGTTTATAGAGAAATATCAGTGAATTAATACTGATAATTTCACTGTTTCACTGTTTACTGTGAAGTGACATAATTTTTTATACGAAATGACGTCATTATCCCAGCAAAATTCTTTAGTTAAACTCTTTAACAATGTATAGAAACGGTGAAAAAAGCATAAAATAAAAAGAAAATTTGTTGGATTTGGTGGAATATCGATTTTAATTCACTCGTGATCATAGAAAAAAATATTTTTTCTATGATCACTCGTGAATTAAAATCGATAATCCACCGAATCCACCAATATCCTCCATATATCTATGTAGATCAGCAGGATGATGTTTTGCGCAAGTTGCACTGTTTTTGCACAGTTATGTGCTGTTCAACATGGGCAAATTGTTCATACTTACATCATTTTACATGTGTACTTTTTGTCATGAACTCATCTCTTTGTTTTTCTTTTGATTAAGTTTAAACTAAGTATAGCTAGTTGTTGTTTATTCAGAAGTTATTTGATTTTGTGTGTTGCTTATGTTTTTGGCAAGATATGCTTAGCACAGTTTTGTGCCTTTGAACGTAGGAAAAGTTTGGAAAATGTTGTAGTTTTGAATTATTTTACGCTGCAGTGTACTTTGTGTAGTTTACTTGTTACTGTTTATTGTGTATTTACATGAAACATTCTAGATATGTTGTTTTGACTGTTAAGCAGTTAACTATGTTATTATACGCCTGTATGAAAAATGGGGCGCATTTTGGGAAAAACATGTGAAAAGTTCTGTTTGTGTATGTCACACTATTTGTTGAAAAATTATGTCCCTTGAAAATTGATTGAATAAATCAACATCTTGAATGACTGTCCTAGTTTTTTATGAAATTTAAATGTCACAAGTGAATTTTAATGAACAACAATGCATATTTGCTGTGAAAGAAGTTGCTTTTTAGTGGATTTGTTTTAAAATATGGGGCAAACCAGTCCCAATCTCAAATTTTTCCCAAATGACCTTACATTTCTCAATAATATGTTACATTTCATGTCTTCAGCTTGTTGTTTTAAACAATAACAACATAGCCCCATTCCCAAAATGGTATAAAAAAGCACTACTTATATTTCAGAAAACATGTTTGGGAGATGTAAACATAAACATGTTGATTAGTATATGAAAAATTTCTGATGTATGATAATGGTGTTCTGTTTTATAATTTATTCTAAAATCAAGGACCACTATATATATATATATATATATATATATATATATATATATATATATATATATATATATATAATATGTGTCTTGTTCTGAGAAAACTGGGCTTAATTCATGTGCGTAAAGTGTCGTCCCAGATAAGCCTGTGCAGTCCACACAGGCTAATCAGGGACGACACTCCGCTTTTATGGTATTTTTAGTTTCAAGGAAGTCCCTCTTTACCGAAAATCAAGTTTAGGCGAAAAGTGTCGTCCCTCATTAGCCTGTGTGGACTGCACAGGCTAATCTGGGACGACACTTTACGCACATGTATTATGCCCAGTTTTATCAGAACAAGACACATATAATAACAATTTAACATTATCCTATTTGCGAGTGTCAAATATATTTTAATGGTCAACTATTCAATAAATGTATATTCCTTAATCGATAGTAAGGTCCCAACAAAATATTAATATTGATATGTCTTTTCAGAAATTAATCAGACACAATTAACATCCATAGTTGTGTATCAAGTCACCTAACTACTACATAAATCAGACTTAAGGCATATTATGGGATTGCGATAGGATCATGAAGACTTACAGATGCCTGTCTGTCAGGCTATACGTTCTTTAACAAAGCCTGCAGTGGTCACGCTGGCACACAATATAAGTCAGCCCTGATCTGGGAGTCTTCTTAAGCAGGATATCAGCTCAACCTTTAATCCATGTATTCTTGAAACCCATAACAACTTGTGTTGGACAACAGACATGATTTGTAATTTCTCTTTGAGATTTAAGTTGATGTGCTGAACAAAAAACATTCTCAAAACTTGGCACAAGAACATTTGAGTGCAAAACTTCAAATTTAGTTGATTTGATCATTCAGTCTAAAAGTAATTGACATTTAAGCGTTTGCATATGAAAGTAACAAAATCCAAAACATTGTATTCAATTCATTATATAACAAATAAAGCAATGTTAAAACAAAATTTGTTTCAGAGGCAAAACACATTTATTTTGCCCTCTTAAAAAAACTGGGGTACTGGTTTATTTCTTAGTGCCTGTCAGCAAGTCAGTTTGGAGGTTATCAGCCCATAGACAGTTGGTTTCAGCATATAATCTAGAGAATAAACGTTGACATTAAAACCATGCTTGTTTCTTTTATGGATTCTATGGAAAAAAGGCAAACATACATAGATTTGAGGTCAACAGGGCTAATGCTCTGACCTACGATAATTCAAATTACTTCAGTGGTTACACAGATGAAAGGAAAGTCTCCAATTGATTTTGAGGTCTACAAGGTGAAAGATCAAGGTCACAGCCTTATGTAAATGGAAGTTCATTTCAGCACTTATTATGCCCCCCTTCGAAAAAGAGGGGGTATATTGTTTTGCACATGTAGGTCGGTCCGTCCACCAGATGGTTTCCGGATGATAACTCAAGAACGCTTAGGCCTAGGATCATGAAACTTCATAGGTAAATTGATCATGACTGGCAGATGACCCCTATCGATTTTCAGGTCACTAGGTCAAAGGTCAAGGTCACAGTGACTCTAAATAGTAAAATGGTTTCCAGATGATAACTCAAAAATGCTTAGGCCTAGGATCATGAAACTTCATAGGTACATTTATCATGATTGGCAGATGACCCCTATTGATTTTCAGGTCACTAGGTCAAAGGTCAAGGTCACAGTGACTCGAAATAGTAAAATGGTTTCCAGGATGATAACTCAAGAATGCTTAGGCCTAGGATCATGAAACTTCATAGGTATATTGGTCATGACTGGCAGATGAAACCTATCGATTTTCAGGTCACTAGGTCAAAGGTCAAAGTCACAGTGACTCTAAATAATTATGTGGTTTCTGGATGATAACTCAAGAATGCTTACTCCTAGGATCATGAAACTTCATAGGTACATTGATCATGACTGGCAGATGACCCCTATATTTTTTTTAGGTCACTAGGTCAAAGGTCAAGGTCACAGTGACTCTAAATAGTAAAATGGTTTCCGGATGATAACTCAAGAATACTTACGCTTAGGATCATGAAACTTAATAGAAACATTGATCATGACTGGCAGATGACCCCTATTGATTTTCAGGTCACTAGGTCAAAGGTCATGGTCACAGTGACTCGAAAGAGTAAAATGGTTTCCGGATGATTACTCAAGAATGCTTACGCCTAGGATCATGAAACTTCATAGGTACATTGATCATGACTGGCAGATGACCCATATTGATTTTCAGGTCACTAGGTCAAAGGTCAAGGTCACAGTGACTCAAAATAGTAAAATGGTTTCCGGATGATAACTCAAGAATGCTTACGCCTAGGATCATGAAACTTCATAGGTTCATTGATCATGACTGGCAGATGACCTCTATTAATCTTCAGGTCACTGGGTCAAAGGTCAAAGTAACAGTGATTCGAAACAATAAAATGGTTTCCGGATTATAACTCAAGAATAATTAGGCCTAGGATCATGAAACTTCATAGGTACATTAATCATGATTGGCAGATCATTAGGTCAAAGGTCAAGGTCACAGTGACAAAAAACGTATTCACACAATGGCTGCCACTACAACTTACAGCCCATATGGGGGGGCATGCATGTTTTACAAACAGCCCTTGTTTTGAGAAAGCTTTGACCTATTATTCATGAATCAATTCATGAACAATATATTCTTTAAAAGCTAAATTCATGTTTCACAAACTTTTAGAATTATTCCAACTTATTCATGAACAAATTCATGAACTCTGAAACAAAAAGGTTCATGAACTTCATGAATATATTCATGAATCAATTTATGAACAAGATATTCATGAAACACAACATTTATGTTTCATGAACTTTTCGATTTTATGAACTTTTCATGAACAAATTAATGACCTCTGAAATAAAAGGTTCATGAACTTAATGAATTTGTTCATGAACAGGTTTCACAAAGATAAATATAGAACTGTTAAAAGACAAGTTGATAATTATTTAAACAGGGCAAACAATGGAAATATGATAACAACAGAAAAATTATATTTTATTCCCAGTTTAATATTTTCATAAAAATTGTATGATTTGAGGATCTTCATTTTAAAGACGAAGAATAACACAACAAAGATATGTAATAAAGCTTATTTAACACAGTCATTAAAATCTACAGGAGCGATATTCCTTGTAAACTGAAAGAACTTAAAGATAAAATTTAACATTGGAATAAAAGCATTAGAATTGCTGACACTTCATTGGTATGTTGGCAAACAGTTAATGAGTATGAAATGATGGGTTATGCTTCTGATCCTGTTTATGACCAAAAAAATTCATAACGCAGAGGAAAGAGTGATACAATGTAGCAAAAATTGGGAAACATAAGTGAACACAGTGCCAAGGAAGTTGAAATGGATCCAATGGCTGATCAGTTTAGCCGGTACTTTATGAAAGACTTACATTTCCAAATAACATAAACCATGTGGCTTCATTCATATTGCTTCCGTTTCAATTTCCTGTGCACACACTATTCTTCCTTTGCAAAAACAGCAATATTCTGTTCATGAACTAGTTCATGAAGTGTATTAAGTTCATGTATAAATTAATGAAATTCATGAACCTGTGCCAAGGTCATAAACTTGGAGTTCATGAATACTTGTGTTATTCATTAATATTTTGTCCATTCTTGAACTTGTTCATGAAGTTTGTGACATAAATTCATGAAGTTCATAAATAAATTCATGAATATCATGAACCTGTTTCAAGTTAATGAACTTGGAGTTCATGAATACTTATGTGTTATTCATGAACATTTTGTCCATTCTTGAACTGGTTCATGAATTTTATGAAGTAAATTCACGAAGTTCAAGAAGTTCATGAATAAATTCATGAAGTTAATGAACCTGTTTCCCCGGGGTTGTTTTAAAAAATTTGATTCTTCATCATAACAAGATACAGTGAAAACCTTCTAAACCAGATCCTCTATATACCGGAATCCTGTCTAAACTGGACAAATTGTCAGGTCCCATTTTTTCCCTATAAAACCTTTTGTAAAACATCTCCTCAAGACCGGAATCCCCTCAATGGTGATTCCATGCGTAATTGTACCTTTCTTAAACGGTCAGGGCAGGTTTATTGCACCACAGACCTAGAGTCAAAAAGTTGTGAATAACAGATTAAAGACATGTGAAATAAATAAAGGTGGTCGAAAATTTAGCAAACTGTAAAAATCGCAAAACAATATAAAGAGACTTGTTGTGTGATGTACATATTGATCGAAAAAGGTAATACTGATTATAATTACTGATAACAAATATAGAGTTCTTTGTTGTATTTTGTTTTTGAAGCTGTGCTAAATTTTAATAAGCTTAATGCTATTTAATTTTGAGTTGTTTATTATACCCCCACAAACGAAGTTTAGGGTGTATATAGGAGTGAACTTGTCGGTCGGTCGATCTGTCTGTCGGTCCGTATTAAGTATTCGCTCTCTAATTCAAGTAGTTTTCATCCGATCTTCACCAAACTTGGTCAGAAGTTGTATCTACATGATGTCTAGGCCAAGTTCGGACACGGGCTTTGCCGGGTCAAAAACTAGGTCACGGGGTCACTTAGTGCGCTTTAAACATTCAGCATGTTGTCCGCTCTCTAATTCAAGAAGTTTTCATCCGATCTTTACCAAACTTGGTCAGAAGTTGAATCTACATGATGTCTAGGCCAAGTTTGAACATGGGCCTTGCCAGGTCAAAAACTAGGTCACGGGGTCACTTAGTGCGCTTTAAACATTCAGCATGTTGTCCGCTCTCTAATTCAAGTAGTTTTCATCCGATCTTCACCAAACTTGGTCAGAAGTTGTATCTACATGATGTCTAGGCCAAGTTTGAACATGGGCCTTGCCGGGTGAAAACTAGGTCACGGGGTCACTTAGTGCGTTTTTTAACATTCAGCATGGTGTCCTCTCTCTAATTCAAGTAGTTTTTATCTGATCTTCACCAAACTTGGTCAGAAGTTTTATCTAGATGATCTGAAGGCCAAGTTCGAACATGGGCCATGCCAGATAAAAACTAGGTCACAGGGTCACATAGTACGTTTTACACATTGAGCATGGTGTCTGCTCTCTATTTCAAGTAGTTTAAATCCGATCTTCACCACACTTGGTCAGAAGTTGTAACTAGATGATGTGTAGGTCAAGTTTGAACATGGGCCATGCCGGGTCGAAAACTAGGTCACGGGGTCACTTAGTGTGTTTTAAACCTCACCATGTTGTCCGCTCGCTAATTCAAGTAGTTTTTATCCAAACTTCACCAAAATTGGTCAGAAGTTGTATCTTGATAATGTCTAGGGCAATTTTGAATATGGGTCATGCCGGGTCAAAAACAAGGTCACAGGGTCACTTAGTGCATTTTAAACATCACAATGTTGTCCGCTCTATAATTCAAGTAGTTTTCATCCAATCTTCACCAAACTTGGTCAGAAGTTGTATCTAGATGATGTGTAGGTCAAGTTTGAATATGGGTCATGCCGGGTCAAAAACTAGGTCACAGGGTATCTTAGTGCGTTTTAAACTTCACCATATTGTCCGCTCTCTAATTCTAGTAGTTTTCATCCAATCCTCACCAAACTTGGTCACAAGTTTTATCTAAATGATCTCTAGGACAAGATTGAACATGGGCCATTCCGAGCCTAAAACTAGGTCACGGGGTCACTTAGTGCGTTTTTAGCTGCACTGGCCAAAGGACAGCGGGGCTTATGTCATGGTCCTGTGTCAGTCATGTGTGTGTGCGTGCGTTTACTTTTTCTTTAAACATCTTCTTCTCCTAAACTGTCCAAATCTGATGAAATTTCTCAGGAATGTTCCTGTGGTGAACCTCTTTCAAATTTGTTCAAATTATGCCCCTGGGGTTAAATTTGACCCTGCCCCTGGGGGTCAAAAAATTGAAAATTTGCTTATATAAGTCCTATTTTGTGCAAACTTTATAAATCTTCTTGTCCATAACCATTAGGCCTAGGGCTACCAAATTTGGTATGTAGTGACATCTTATAGTCCTCTACCAAGTTTGTTCAAATTATGCCCCTGGGGTCAAATTTGACCCTGCCCCGGGGGGTCAAAAATTGAAAATTTGCTTATATAAGACCTATTTTGTGCAAACTTTAAAAATCTTCTTGTCCGTAATCATTGGGCCTAGGGCTACCAAATTTGCTACGTAGTGACATCTTATAGTTCTCTACCAAGTTTGTTCAAATTATGCCCCTGGGGTTAAATTTTACCCTGCCCCGGGGGGTCAAAACATTGAAAATTTGCTTATATAAGGTATTTGTGCAAACTTTAAAAATCTTCTTGTCCATAACCGTATGGTGTAGGGCTACCAAATTTGGTATGTAGTGACATCTTATTGTCCTCTACCAAGTTTGTTCAAATTATGCCCCTGGGGTCAAATTTGACCCTGCCCCGGGGGGTTAAAAAATTGAAAATTTGCTTATATTGGGCCTATTTTGTGCAAACTTTAAAAATCTTCTTGTCCGTAACCATTGGGCCTAGGGCTACCAAATTTGCCATGTAGTGACATCTTATAGTCCTCTACCAAGTTTGTTCAAATTGTGCCCCTGGGGTCAAATTTGACCCTGCCCCGGGGGGGGTAAAAAATTGAAAATTTGCTTATATAAGGCCTATTTTGTGCAAACTTTAAAAATCTTCTTGTCCATAACCATTGGGCCTAGGGCTACCAAATTTGCTTTGTAGTGACATCTTATAGCCCTCTACCAAGTTTGTTCAAATTATGCCCCTGGGGTCAAATTTGACCCTGCCCCAAGGGGGTAAAAAATTGAAAATATGCTTATATTGGGCCTATTTTGTGCAAACTTTAAAAATCTTCTTGTCCATAACCATTGGGCCTAGGGCTACCAAATTTGCTATGTAGTGACATCTTATAGTCCTCTATCAAGTTTGTTTAAATTATGCCCCTGGGGTCAAATTTGACCCTGCCCCGGGGGATCAAAAAATTGAACATTTGCTTATATAAGGCCTATTTTGTGAAAACTTAAAAAATCTTCTCGTCCATAACCATTGGGCCATGGACTACCAAATTTGGTATGTAGTGACATCTTATAGTCCTCTAGCAAGTTTGTTCAAATTATGCCCCTTGGGTCAAATTTGACCCTGCCACGGGGGGTCAAAAAATTGAAAATTTGCTTTAATAATATAAGGCCTTTTTTGTGAAAACTTTAAAAATCTTCTCGTCCATAACCATTGGGCCTAGGGCTACCAAATTTGGTATGTAGTGACATCTTATAGTCCTCTACCAAGTTTGTTCAAATTATGCCCCTGGGGTCAAATTTGACCCTGCCCTGGGGGGTCAACAAATAAAAAATTTGCTTATATAAGGTCTATTTTGTGCAAACTTTAAAAATCTTCTTGTCCATAACCATATGGCATAGGGCTACCAAATTTGGTATGTAATGACATCTTATAGTCTTGTACCAAGTTTGTTCAAATTAAGCCCCTGGGATCAAATTTGACCGTTCCCCAGGGGTCACAAAATTGAACATATGCTTATATTGGGCCCATTTTGTGCAAACTATAACAATCTTATTGTCCATAACCATTGGGCCTATTTCTACCAAATTCGGTAGGTAGTGACATCTAATAGTTCTCTACTTAAGTTTGTTCAAATTATGCCCCTAGGAACAAATTTGACCTTGCCCTAGGGGTCACAAAAATGGACATATGCTTAAATAAGGCCTATTTTGTGCAAACTTTAAAAATCTTCTTGTTCCTAATTATAGAGCCTAGGGCTACTATATTTGGTATGGAGTGATATCTTATAGTCCTCTACCAAATTTTCAAATTATTTCCCTGGGCTCAAATTTGACCCGGCCCCGGGGGTCACAAAACTGAACCTATGACGTTTCCCAGTGGAGATTACTGTGGCCGTTTGGCTGCGACCAACAACAACATCAACATATCTTGTAAACATTAGATAAAACCCTGTCATTTAGTGCCATTTTAGGTCAGATGGTGACTGCTTACAAAGGTATTGAAGTAAGAACATGTGTTATGAATGTTTTTCTTATAACCTGAAAAAAGTCTGGGTTTATTTAAATATGTCGAAAGTGACCATATATCCGGATGAAAATATTTTGGATGACATGTTAATTTCATGTCTTTTTTGTAGTGTTAAAACCAGTTTAATAATATATTATTGATTTTAAAAACACAACTTCCATGAACATAATTATTTCAAGGAAAGTCAATATATGATACTGCATGGTAAACTCAAACTTTGTATCCAAGAGAAGGCGTTGAAAGTAATGAAGTGCAATGTTCTTAACTATCGTATATGCTGCTTTTTAATAACTAATGATTACTGCTCCATTTGTGAATCGTGACTCATGAATTGTTGAAATGATTGTCAATTGCTCAACAATTCATATATATTTCTGACCATTTTATAATTTTCTTAATATAAGTTATGAATTGATCTTAGAAGTCAAATGTATTACTTAATTAAATACATTTATAAATATAAAGAAATAATCTTTAGATTATCATAATATTCTCAGGCCTGTTGGTCTTAGGGATGTGTGGGTTGATGAGCAATTTCTCCTTTTATCACAATTATTTCTACCCTACCTGATCATTTCCTTCATATTCCATTTTAATTCAATTGACGTCTGCAACCTCTTTCAAAGTGGTAAAGTCCAAAATGTGTTGTTTGGTAAAGGGTTAAGGCATTTTGATTCCTATGAGTCTTGTGAATCTGTTTCAAATCAAATGCGTAGATTTGATCTTCAGCATCTAAAAATATGTGAAATAGAAAGAACAACAATATCTTTTGGAGAGATAAATGTACCTACGTTATAAGCAAAGGACCTGTGCAACAATTCCCAGGCTTTTTAGTCTGTTTAGTTAACACAATAGTAACTTTTTCCATGTATAAAAATGCTCACCCTTCCAATTTTTAGCGCCCAGTGGGACGAGGGATAGAATGAGAAAGTCACATGCTTGAGTACATTTCAACCCATGCGCATTACACGTTTTTTTTCGCAAAGAAAAAACAGTGGAGCGATACAGGGCCATCATGGCCCTCTTGTTTAACATTCAGCATGGTGTCCGCTCTCTAATTCAAGTAGTTTACATCCGATCTTCACCAAACTTGGTCAGAAGTTTTATGGAGATGATCTTAAGGCCAAGTTAGAACATGGGCCTTTCTGGGTAAAAAACTAGGTCAAGGGGTCACTAAGTGCGTTTTAAAAATTGAGCATGGTGTCCGCTGTTTTTTGTGAACAAGACATGCAAAATATTATGTGTCAATGCGGCATGTGGGGGTATTCGTCACGTCTGTGACAAACCTCTAGTTACAATTGCTTATTTAGTGTCATATAAAATGGTGATTTAAAGAGTTATTGAAGCAGTTGCATTTAGATATTCATTTAGATTTTCAAATTGGCAATTAAGATTGTGCATGATAGATGTTTGAAAAAACAGGTCATTTTTGACGTCCGTAAACATTTGCTCGTAAACACTCTAGAGGCCACATTTCTTGTTCCATCTTCATGAAACTTGGTCAGAAGCTTTGTCCCAATGAAATCTCAGCCGAGGTCGAAACTGGGTTGTGCCGGGTCAAAAACTATGTCATTAGGTCAAAAAAAAGAAAAACCTTGTATACACTGTAGAAGTCACATTTCATGCCCAATCTTCATGTTACTTTGTCAAAATGTTTGTCTTTATAATATCTTGGTTGAGTTCAAAAGTAGTTCCGATCCGTTGAAAAACATGGCCGCCAGTTTTCCTTATTTGGCTATAGAGAAACCTTGTAAACACTCTAGAAGTCACAATTTTTGCCCAATCATCATGAAAATTGGTCAAAACATTGGTTCAATTGATGTCTCGGAAGAATTCGGAAATGGTCGAGATCGGTGAAAAAACATGGCCGCCAGTGGGCAGGGCATTTTTCTCTATATGTATATAGTGGCAGTTTTCCCTATTTGGCTATAGAGAAACCTTGTAAACACTCTAGAAATCACAATTTTTGCCCAATCATCATGAAAGTTGGTCAAAACATTGGTTTCATTGATATCTCGGACGAGTGTGAAAATGGTCGGGATCAGTGAAAAAACATGGCCGCCAGTGGGCGGGGCATTTTTCTCTATATGTATATAGTAAAAACATGTGAACACAGTAGAAGTCACATTTTTGGCCCCATTTTCATGAAATTTGCTCAGAAAATTTGTTTCTTTGATACGAGAGTTGAGTTCAAAAATGGTTCGGGTCAGTTGGATAACATGGCTTCTTGGAGGGGGGGCAGTTTTCTCATTATGCCCCCCCTCCCCCCTTTTGAAGAAGAGGGGGGAAATTGTTTTGCTCATGTCGGTCCGTCCGTCCACCAGATGATTTCCGGATGATAACTCAAGAGCGCTTATGCCAAGGATCATGAAACTTCATAGGCACATTGATCATGACTCGCAGATGACCCCTATTGACTTTCAGGTCACTAGGTCAAAGGTCAAGGTCACAGTGCCAAAAAACGTATTCACACAATGGCTGCCACTACAACTGACACCTGTCGCAAAATTTAAAACTTCGACAGTAGCAATCAAAGTTAAACCTTGCACAAATTATCTTAACTAAATTTTAATTTAGTCAAGAACCTGTGGTCTTATTCACGGATGCTGCCACCAGTCCTTTTGGACGAATTTCCATGTAACTTGTACACTAGCCGAGCTAGTAGAAATTAAATAAGTCTTTTGTTTCTACAACTACAGTTTATTTACATTATATTCACACATTTTATTTCAGCATTTCCAACAGAAGTCAAGCATTTGACATTTAAAATATATACACCACGTCAGAAATATGTTAAGTTTAGATACATTCTAAAAGCTCCAAAAACAACAAAAACATCCTTTCCCCAAATCCTCCTCTTCAATATAACTTCAGGTTTATATACTTAACCCCCTACCCGAATTCTCAGGTTAATCTGAATCCTCGGTTAACCTGAATCCTCAGTTAACCTGAATCCTCGGTTATCCTGAATCCTCAGTTACTTTAAGAGTACCTGAAATTGTACTTAATCATGGACCTGACCATTCAATACCGGAAGTGTCAGATGCCCATTGATAAACAATTATCCAGAACTGATCTGATAATGAGTGTTGTAGGTGTACCTGAGTTTACATAATATTTTGTAATCTACCTGAAGATCTATCACCTTAGATACATGCAGTTGTACTAAAACTCATATATCTTTGTCCAAGGTGAAAGTTCAATATATAACTTTGTCCAGCATGGATGGATTATCAACAATTTTGTGGTAGCCATGAGCGCCATAAGAAAGAGTGTCACACATACATTCATGGCCCCATAGCTCAAAGGCCAAAGTCATAAATTATGGTCATTATAAAAAAAGAAAATTCAGGTGTTTTCAGTGAAAGTAGTTAACCTCTTGGGCAAAGGTAAAGGTGACAATGCAAGTTAAACAGCAAGCATTCACTCAGATTAAAAACTGGCAATGCTCCAGGGGTCACGTTATTTAAATAGACTTACATATTAAATACCTTTTAAAATCTTTTCGGATACAGCAAAGCCAAGAGGTGTAATATTTATTATTAAACATCACACAGAGGTCCTCTACTAAGTTTGTTCAAGTCATGTCCCTATGGTGAAAATTGGTCAAACTTAAGCTGTCACATGATTGAATATAGACTTGTTTAGTCAATAACACATTAAGAAATTCATTGGAACAAGTAAAATAATTTTACAGAGTGTTGCCTAACAGACCCAATCAGGATTTTGAAATAACTTGGCCAAGGTAACAAGCCTATTAACAGAGAAGTTTTTAATTGAAATACTAGTTCATAAATCGGGGTTAAATGCACAGTTGCAAACATACATTGTTGACATGTCTAATCTTTACAAGGAATAATGTTATTGACCAGTGTATCTTGTTGTGTTATATATATTGGCTGAAGTTTATGCATGCCCCTTATCATAAACGTGCATGTTTTGTTTGACTATTGCAGACTGCTGGACAAGCTACTTGTGGTGTGCCCCAATGTGGACTACTGTGAGGAAGTGATGCCTCGATCTGAGTTGGACTCGCATCTAGCTCACAGGTGAGAACACACAATAGTGCAATTGCCTCTAGCTCAGAAGTGAGACCACACACATTGCAGGACTCACATCTACCTCACAGGTGAGACTACACACATTGCAGGACTCACATCTAGCTCTAACGTGAGACCACACACACTGTAGGACTCGCAACTAGCTCACAGGTGAGACCACACACATTTCAGGACTCGCTTCAAGCTCACAGGTGAGACATAACACATTGTAGGACCCACATCAAGCTCACAGAGGAGACCACACACATTGCAGGACTCGCATCTAGCTCTTAGGTAAGAACACTCATTACAATTAAATCTAGCTCACAGGTGTGACCCCACATTGCAGAACTCACATGTAGCCCACATTCATTGCAAGACTCACAACTAGCTGACAGGTGAGAACACACACATTGCAGGACTCACATCTAGCTCACAGGTGAGACAACACACATTCCAGAACTCACATCTAGCTCACAATTGAGACCACACACATTGCAGGACCCACAGCTAGCTCACAGGTGAGACAACACACATTAAAAGACTCACATATAACTCACAGGTGAGACCACACACATTGCATGACTCACATCTAGCTCACTGGTAGAACACACAATGCATGACACATCTAGCTCACAGGTGAGACAACACACATTGCAAGACTCACATCTAGCTCACAAGTGAGACAACACACATTGCAGAAATCACATCTAGCTCACAGGTGAGACAACACACATTGCATGACTCACATCTAGCTCACAGGTGAGACCACAAACATTGCAGGACTCACAACTAGCTCACAGGTGAGACCAAACACATTGCAGGACTCACATCTTGATCACAGGTGAGACAACACACATTGCAGAACTCGCATCTAGCTCACAGGTGAGAACACACACATTGCAGGACTCTTATCTAGCTTACAGATTAGACCACATACACTGCAGGACTCACATCTAGCTCACAGGTGAGACAACACACATTTCAAGACTCACATCTAGCTCACAGGTGAGACAACACACATTTCAAGACTCACATCTAGCTCACTGGTGAGACAACACACATTGCAAGATTTACATCTGGCTCACAGGTGAGACAACACACATTGCATGACACACATCTAGCTCATGGGTGAAACCACACTGATTGCAGGACTATAACTAGCTCACAAGTTAAAACCAAACACATTGCAGGACTCGCATCTAGCTCACAGGTGAGACAACACACATTGCATGACTCACATCTAGCTCACAGGTGAGATCACACACATTGCAAGACTCACATCTAGCTCACAGGTAAGACCACACGCATTCCAAGACTAATATCTAGCTCACAGGTGAGACCACACACATTGCAGCATTCAAAACTAGCTCACAGGTGAGACCACATAGATTGCAAGACTCAAATCTAGCTCACAGGTGAGACTACACACACTGCAGGACTCACATCTAGCTCACAGGTGAGACATAACACATTGTAGGTCTCACAGCTAGCTCACAGGTGAGAAAACACATTTCAATTACATCTGGCTAACAGGTGACTATACACACAATGCAGGACTCACATCTAGCTCACAGGTGAGACCTTACACATTTCAGGACTCAAATCTAGCTCACAGGTGAGACCACACACATTTCAATCACATCTAGCTCACAGGTAAGACCACACATTGCAGGACTCACTTCTAGCTCACAGGTTAGACCACACACATTGCAGAACTCACATCTAGTTCACAATTGAGACCAAGCACACTGCAGGACTCACAACTAGCTCACAGGTGAGACCAAACACATTGCAAGACTCACATCAAGCTCACAGGTGAGACCACACACATTGCAGGACTCGCATCTATCTCACATATGAGACCACATAAATTGCAGGAGTCACATCTAGCGCACAAGTGAGACCACACACATTGCAAGACTCACATCTAGCTCACAGGTGAGGCCACACACACTGCAGGACTCGCATCTAGCCCACAAGTGAGACCACACACATTGCATGACTCACATCTAGCTTACAGTTGAGAACACACACACTGCAGGACTCACATCTAGCTCACATGTGAACCCACACACATTGCAGGACTCACATCTAGCTCACAGGTGAGACCACTCACATTGCAAGACTCACATATAGTTCACAGATGAGACCACGCACATTGCAGGACTCACATCTATCTCACAGGTGAGACCATATAAATTGCAGGAGTCACATCAAATGCACAAGTGAGACCACACACATTGCAAGACTCACATCTAGCTCACAAGTGAGATCACATACATTGCAGGACTCCCATCTAGCTCACAGGTGAGACCACATAAATTGCAGGAGTCACATCTAGCTCACAGGTGAGACCACACAAATTGCAGGACTCGCATCGATCTGACAATTGAGACCACACACATTGCAGAACCCACATCTTGCTCACAGGTAAGACACTACACACTTCAAGACTCACATCTAGCTCACAATTGAGACCACACACATTGCAGGACTCACATATTGCTCACAGTTGAGACCACACACATTGCATGACTCACATCTAGCTCACAGGTGAGACAACACACATTTCAAGACTGGCATCTAGCTCACAGGTGAGACCACACACATTGCAGGACTTACATCTAGCTCACAGGTGCGACAACACACATTGCAGGAGTCACATCTAACTCATAAGTGAGACCACACACATTGCATGACTCACATCTAGCTCACTAGTGAGACCACATAAATTACAGGAGTCACATCTAGCGCACAAGTGAGACCACACATATTGCATGACTCACATCTAGCTCACAGGTGAGACCACATACGTTGCAGGAATCACATCTAGTTCACAGGTGAGACCACATAAATTGCAGGAGTCACAGGTGAGACAACACAAAGACTCGCATCTAGCTCACAGGTGAAACCACACACATAACAGGTTTCTGTGTTATTTTTCAGAAACTGTTTGAATTTGTTAAATGAAAATGTTTGTGCTTATTTAATTCATCTTGTCAGCTTAAGCTGTACTGGGAAAGTAGTACCGTTAAAGCTATATGTGTGTTGTTCATGACAGTTCATCCATCTAATTTGGTTACTAAAAAAAATCAAGACTCAGTGTGATTAGAAATATCTGATTGTACTACCTATTAGCAATAATTATATGGTTAGGATTCCTGGAAATAAAGATAACATTTTTAAAGCAGTAATGTAAATAATGTTTATTGCTGAAGTTTTCCTCTTTTTTTATTAGCTCACCTGAGCACAACGTGCTCGTGGTGAGCTATTGTGATCCCCTTTTGTCTGTCGTGCATCGTGCGTCGTCAACATTTGCCTTGTTAACACTCTAAAGGTCACATTTATTGTCCAATCTTCATGAAACTTGGTTAGAACATGTGTCTCAATAATATCTTGGACGAGTTCAAAAATGGTTCCGGTTGGTTGAAAAACATGGCTGCCAGGGGGCGTGGCAGTTTTCCTTATATGGCTATAGTAAAACCTTGTTAACACTCTAGAAGTCACATTTTTAGTCCAATCTTCATTAAACTTTGTCAGAACATGTGTCCCAATAATATCTTGGACGAGTTCGAAAATGGTTCCGGTTGGTTGAAAAACATGGCCGCCAGGGGGCGTGGCAGTTTTCCTTATATGGCTATAGTAAAACCTTGTTAACACTCTAGAAGTCACATTTTTTGTCCAATCTTCATGAAACTTTGTCAGAACATGTGTCCCAATAATATCTTGGACGAGTTCCAAATGGTTCCGGTTGGTTGAAAAACATGGCCGCCAGGGGGCATGGCAGTTTTCCTTATATGGCTATAGTAAAACCTTGTTAACACTCTAGAAGTCACATTTTTAGTCCAATCTTCATGAAACATGGTCAAAACATGGGTCCCAATAATATCTTGGACGAGTTTGAAAATGGTTCCAGTTGAATGAAAAACATGGTCGCCATGGGGCAGGGCAGTTTTCCTTATATGGCTTTACTGTATGGTAAAACCTTGTTAACACTCTAGAAGTCACAGTTGTGGTCCAATGCTCATGAAACTTGGTCAGAATATTTGAACTAATAATATCTGGGCTAAGTTCAAAAATGGTTGAGATCCGTTAAAAAACATGGACGCAAGGGGGCGTGGCATTTTTCCTTAAATGGCTATTTACTACAAAACCTTGTTAACACTCTAGAAGTCACATTTATTATCCAATCTTTATGAAACTTGATCAGAACATTTGTTCTAACAATAGCTCGAGTGAGTTTGAAAATGGTTATGGTTCGTTGAAAAACATGGCCGCCAGGGGGGTGGCAGTTGTCCTTATATGGCTTTAGTGAAAACTTGTTGACACTATATTAGCCACATTTCTTGGCCAATCTTCATGAAACTTGGTCAGAACATTTGTCCCAATGAAATTTTGCCAGAGATTGAAGCTGAGTCATATGAGCTCAAAAACTAGGTCACAAGGTCAAATATAAAAAAAAACATGTTAAAAGTCACTTTTTTGGTCCAAAATAATCTTCATGAATCAGCTTGCATTTTTTTCAGAATAGTCTAGTTCCTTTGGCTTTCAGATGAGCGCCTTAGGGCCTGATGGCCCTCTTGTATTTCTTAGTTAAATGTCATTAATGTGTTTGTGAATTGTAATGGAAAATGTCTCTTTATGGAAAATGTTTTATATTGTTTTGGTAAATACAATTTTACTTGTGCTATGAATTTCATCTATTAAAAGTGTTAAGTGCATTTTACTGTATGTGTTTGTTACAGATGTCGAGGTGCGGTGACGAGGTGCATCAAGGCGAGCCTAGGCTGCAGGTTCCAGGGACCTCGGAGTGCCCTGCAGAGCCACCTGTGGGAGTGCAGTTACCGGGACCAGAACGCAGGTTCAGCCACCTTACATTATAGCCACCCTGTGTGAAAAAGGGGTTTAATGCATGTGTGTAAAGTGTCATCCCAGATTAGCCTGTGCAGTCTGCACAAGCTAATCAGGGAAGACACTCTGTCTGAACTTGAATTTTGTCAAGAACACTCTTCCTTTAAACAAATAAAATCAATTAAGTGGCAAGTGTCGTCCCTGAGTACAGGCCTTGACAATAATTTCCAGAGCCACTGGCCCTGCAGGGTGAGTAGGCCTGACAATCCATTCACCCTTCACTTTAATCTTCTCGCCTTGCATTAAAAAAAATATCTATATTTATAGTAATGATCAACCAAAACCTTTTTTTAAACTTAAACTATATATATACAGTGTATATATAATCATCTGACTGTGTCACATTGTAATAAACAAACATCTATCAGCCAAAACTAAACGTAAAATTGCAGTCATAAGTGGAGATTTTTTTTCATCCAAAAAATGATTAAAAGTATAGTCTTGACTTATGATATCGATAATGATTTTTTTTTTAGCTCACCTGAGCACAACGTGCTCATGGTGAGCTTTTGTGATCGCTTTTTGTCCGTCGTGAGTCTTCAACATTTGACTTGTTAACTCACATTTATTGTCCAATCTTCATGAAATTTGGTCAAAAGATTGGTCTCAATGATGTCTTGGATGAGTTCGAAAATGGTAACGTTTGCTTGAAAAACATGGCTGCCTAGGGGCGGGGCATTTTTCCTTATATGGCTATATATGGCTATAGCAAAATCTTGTTAACACTCTAGAGGCCACATTTATTGTCTGATCTTCATGAAACTTGGTCAGAAGATTCATCCCAATAATATCTTGGATGAGTTCCAAAATGATGCTGGTTGGTTGAAAAACATGGTCGCCAGGGGGCGGGACATTTTTCCTTATATGGCTATAGTAAAACCTTGTTAACACTCTAGAGGCCACATTTATTTTCCAATCTTCATGAAACTTGCTCGGAAGATTTGTCCCAATGATATCTTGGATGAGTTCAAAAATGGTAACCTTTGCTTGAAAAACATGGCTGCAAAGGGGCGGGGCATTTTTAGTCCCCTACCGGTTTCACCGGAGGGGACTTACGGTTTGCACTCTGTCTGTCTGTTAGTCAGTCAGTCAGTCCGTCGCACTTTTCTGGATCCTGCGATAACTTTAAAAGTTCTAAATATTTTTTCATGAAACTTGGAACATGGATAGATGTCAATATGGACATTATGTACGTCATTTCATTTCGTTCCTAAGTCAAAAATTCTGGTTGCTATGGCAACAAATAAAAAAAATATATTCTGAAAATGGTGGAATTTCTGACAATGGTGGAGCCGGTAGGGGACTTATTTTGCTTGACAATAGTCTTGTTCCTTATATGGCTATAGTAAAATCTTGTTAACACTCTAGAGGCCACATTTATTGTCCAATCTTCATGAAACTTGGTCAGAAGATTCATCCCAATAATATCTTGGACGAGTTCAAAAATGATGCCCTTTGGTTGAAAAATATGGCGGCCAGGAGGCGGGGCATTTTTCCTAATATGGCTATAGTAAAACCTTGTTAACACTCTAGAGGCCACATTTATTGTCCAATCTTCATGAAATATGGTCAGAAGATTTGTCTTATTGATTTCTTGGATGAGTTTGAAATTGGTTACGTTTGCTTGAAAAACATGGCTGCCAAGGGGCGGGGCATTTTTCCTAATATGGCTATATATGGCTATAGTAAAATCTTGTTTACACTCTAGAAGCCACATTTATAGTCCGATCTTCATGAAACTCAGAGGATTAACCCCAATAATATCTTGGACAAGTTCAAAAATGATGCCGATTGGTTGAAAAACATGGCCATCGTGGGGGCAGGACATTTTTCCTTAAATGGCTATAGTAAAACCTTGTTAACACTCTAGAGGTCACATTTATTTTCCGATCATCATGAAACTTGGTCAGAAGATTTTTCCCAATGATATCTTGGATGAGTTCGAAAATGGTTTTTGTTGCTTTAAAAACATGGCCACCAGGGGCGGGGCATTTTTCCTTATATGGCTATATATGGCTTTAGTAAAAACCTGGTTAACACTCTGGAGGCCACATTTATTGTCCAATCTTCATGAAATATGGTCAGAAGATTGGTCTCAATGATATCTTGGATGAGTTCGAAAATAATTATGTTTGCTTGAAAAACATGGCTTCCAATGGGTGGGGCATTTTTCCTTAAATGGCTATAGTAAAATCTTGTAAACACTCTAAAGGCCACATTTATTTTCTGCTCATCATGATACTTGGTCAGAAGATTTGTCCCAATGATATCTTGGATGAGTTCGAAAAATTGTTTTTGTTGCTTTAAAAACATGGCCACCAGGGGCGGGGCATTTTTCCTAATATGGCTATATATGGCTTTAGTAAAACCTTGTTAACACTCCCCTTCTCAAAAAAGTGAGCAAAACGTACGTTTAACATACATTTTACGTGCGTTAAACGTAGCGTTATTGGCGCTGCGTTTTATGTTCACTTTTTCTTAACAAGTGAATTTTTACCAAATAAAAAAATAACAGGAACTGAGTCAAATGTGCGCTTTATGTGGGTTAAAGTGCGCTTTTAACTAGATAAGAAAAAAGTATGCTTATGACTGTGTCAAAATGTGCACTTTTATGTGGGTAAAAACTGCGCTTTTAAGTGAGTAAATGTGTGCATTCGTATAGGTGTGTTTTTTGCTGCCATTCATGTGTGTTAAATGTGCACTTTTTTTATTGTTAAAAACTGCGCTTTTAAGTGCGTTTAATGTGAGCTTTTATTAGTCAGTACTGATAAAAAGCGCACATTAAACAAACTTTAAGCGAAGTTTTAACCCACATAAAAGCACACATGTTGGTAAAATGTGCGCTTTTTTGCGAGTTTTAACTGCGCTTAAGTGAGTTAAATGTGCATTTTTTGTAAGTCAGTTCTTATAAAAAGCTCACATTTAACTCGCTTATAGCGCAGTTTTAACCCACATAAAACGAACATTTTACGCACATGAATGGCAGTCAAAAATGCACTTTTAAAAGCACACATGTGTGTTAAATGTGCATCTTTTGCCTTAACAAAGTTGATTCAATTGCATTTTGTCAAAAGTTTTAAAATGCAGATATGAAATTGAAATAAAATGTAAGTATACCCAGTATATTTTAAATAACTACAAGATAATTCAATTTTACACTTTAATGTGATCCAACATTATTACATTTATTAACATACATGAACAATTTAATTTCAATGATAACAATTTTAACAAAACATAATAGCATACTTAACAGTATATACACAGGAAAAATGTTGACTCGTGTTGAACAATCATTATACAAAAAAAAACATGAATCAAAGAATTTAATAGGAGGTCTTTGTGTGCCGTCACAAGAGGGGTTTTACGTTTCTTAAAATAGATTGGCCGTCAACACTCTCGATCACGGCCATTTACATTGTATAAGAGGAAAGGTCGGAAGACTATATAAATACTGACAATTTCACACAAACAAAATATAAATACACGTATTCTTTCTTAAAGTAAGAAATGATATTTAAAAATAATAAAACATATAATAATTTTTGATTATAATTAAAAGTGGTGTGAATGCGAAAGTGTTATTTATCATCAGCGAGGTGCATTGAATAAGTTAGAAAACAAAGCCCTTAAAAAGCGACAAACATTTTAATCTTTTAATGTTGTTTTAATTTTCTTATACATTGAATAAATTTTCGTTTCGTTTACATTGAATGAAAATATTAATAAATTTAATTAGCATTCAAATGAAAAAAAATGAATATTTTGAAAATTGAACTGGCATGTGCATGTATATTGAAAACTCTTTACTAGTGTTAATGAGCGATACAAATCTAGCATTTTTGATACCATAAATCTATACATTTAATTTACTTTACGCAAGTATTTTATCCCTACTATGATCAAACGTGTTTGCATGTTTTCGTGATGATGTTTCGAACACTGCAGTAACGCGCACGATCTTTTAAAACACGTTATAGCGGAGTTTACATTTGCATTTACCCGTTAAATACGTTTAGTGTGTAACAGTAAATTTGTAAAATATTTTAAAATTATAGCTATAAACACTTCATTGTTATGTTTAAACTGGCTAATAAACATTATACATTTTATAGTTCCTGTCAATCCATGTTCAAATATTTTATTAAAGCAACTATTAAGTATTTGGCTTAAATGACCGCTAAATATGCCAAGAGATGATATGGAGGTATCATAAATTGTGTTAAATGACCAGACACATGTGGTATATGCAGGGTATAGGTCCTCGGGTTTATGACACCCTGTTTTCTTAGTAATTGTCTTGACAGTATTCGATCATATCGAGATAATCGGTTGGTGATGAACAAAGGGGCAATTAAACACAAAGAGTGTCAAAATTGGTGTGGACAATTAAATAAAAACAATTACATTTATCAAGAGGATTTAATAATTCTGTAACAAGGTAAGTTTTTACAGACATATAGGTTCAAATCAGTTCGTGTTGATTAAATAAAATCAATCTACTTGTTGTTTGTTTTCGTCCTTATTAATTTTGTGTTCTTTCATTGAAATCAATTTATTCTGAAAGAATTTCAATTTCTGAGTATTGTGTTGTTCTTAAAAAGGGTCGCGAATACAGTACACTCCACGCGTTTTCCCCAATTTCCCTCCATACTCCGCGGGTTTCGACCTGGAGGGAGATTAAGAAAATCCCGCTATACGCGGCGTTTGCATAATTTTGGACGCGGCGGTTAACGATCGGCAAAACTGATAAGCCGACGCGGCGGCCCTCGGCGTTGGCAACGCGGGGGAAACTCCGCGTTTTACGAGATAACGATCAATTTAATTTTGTTTGACTTCCTGATTTTCAAATAAAATTACATTTATTAAAAGTACATACATGTACATGTAGTATAATGTTAACAATTAAAAAAACAACCAAGATAGATCGATCAAGACGTGGTTGTAGAAGTAGTTGTTGTTGTATAGAAAACTCGTTGATTTACGACACACAAAACGTCGTCTTTTAACTAATACTTACCAATTAATATAAACACAGTTTGCATCATTTTTTTTAATAATTTAATCCAAAGTTTTCATGTTAGCAGGTGATTTTCTATACTGAACATGTATACAAATGACCAAGGACCCTAAAAATCTCGCAAATCTGAATTGACAGTTTGACGTAATCAAAGAAAAGCCGCTTCCTGTCTAAAGGCATAACGTACTCAAGTAAACACGTTCAACGAATACATAAGGAATGGTTTTAATTGTCGGAACAAAGTCAATTCTCTGCTCGCTAATGCATTGATTTTCTCTTTGTTTGTAGGTTATTCCATTGATTGCTAAAAGGTGGTAACTATTGAGTTGATAATTGCATTTAATATTCACAGTTGTACATGTATTCTTGTTGCGTCGACATTCTAAACAATGTTTACCAGTAATTATGGACCAAATCGGCAGAGTGACATTCACACATGTTAATCCCTTTTGTCAAAACACCGCAGACAGCAATCTACACAATAGGTCAGTAGACAAGCTTTGCGTGTTTTCATAACGTCAAACACTTAAAATCCAGTCCTGCCCAGATGCCTTCTGTAATCAGTTTACAGTACAATTAGTGTTAAAAAAATTACTCTACTAAAATACCGTATCGATAAAGATTCGGCGTGTTCGATTTGAAATTATTTTAGAGGAAATATCAACTTATTCGAGATATAATTTCGTTAATAAATACCAAAGAAACTTTTAACCGAAATCAACAATGTTCTCTGCGCTACAAAGTTTGTATAAAAAAATCAATACACGCACGCTTTGCAGGAGTATACGTTGTACCTTGACCTTGTACATTGCAGCATAATTTTCGCGCGCTTTGTCGGGAAATATACATGAGGACTGTATATTGGAAGCATTTGTAAACGTCGTGTTAACAATTAAAAATCGTAGTGTGTTTCGGATTACTAATTATTATTCTCATTTGGAAATTTTACGGAACATTTATTCTTGTGTCATATGTGTTGATTTAAATATTAATTTGTCAAATGTATTATATTAGACTAATTCATATTGTAGACGTACCTGTGAATTAAAAAACATAATTTTTATATGTATTAATTTTCTATACAATTATCTTTTTTATACATGTACTACAGTATTTAAACAATTTATTATAACAATGTTTTTATTTTTTGGCATGCCCAGTAGCACACTGCTAACGCGGCGTTGCGCGGCGATCACTGATTAGAAGGATAAGTGTCTGCATTTACCGACTAGCCTAAAGTAATACACGCCGCGGGAATTAGCGAACGCGGCGTAACGCCGAGCGTTTTATCGAGTTCACCTCGCTCTTCCAACGCCGCGTGAACACTCGCTAGCAGAAAAAAACCCGCGGAGGGAGCGCGTTTTTTGGGGAAAACGCGTGGAGTGTACTGTATGTGTCAAGTAGAGATTATTATGGTAACCTTATCACGATGCGGTTCATCAAATGCAAACAATAGCAAAATGGCCGCAGTGTTGACGGCCAAAATTTAACCATGCGCAAACGTGACGTCATTATCGGAATCCCCGAAACCTCCTATATAATCAGTTCATCTGGTCTTTGAGGCGACGGAGCCCGGCTCTCATTTTCCTTTCAACCAATGCCACAGGTCAGTCGAATTTCTTTGCAGCTATCTCTGTAATGAAGTATTGAATGATATATGCTGATTTGTTTACTTTTCACTTACTCTTAAAAAATGTATTTGATACTTAACATTCACAAATATCTCATTAATGTTTAAAGGTTTTGTTTTTATAACATGACCAGCATAATATAAGTACATCAAGCACACTTCCATAGCCATTAACATGCCAAATATGGCCTGACTTTTGTCCTTTGGGAGGTCAGGATCAGGTCCCACGGTGTCAGGTACTAGCTCCCTTAATTGAGCACTCTTTAACATTCTTTCCAAGGGATCTTCTGATCAATGTAAATTTCACCTTGGGGTTTAACCTTCAAATTTAAAATATAAAAGTTCTCATTTAAAATTGGGTAAAGAAATCTGTTCATTAATGAACAGAAATAGGTATAAATAACATTTAAGATTACAATAACCATAAAAATGATAAAATACAGCCATAATAATTAAAATAGTGTTGTTTTTCCTTAAAATTGCATTACATTTACTTATCCATTTACATTTCCCAGTGACAATACATAAATATGATAATGATCATAATTAATTCAAAAAACTAAATAAAAAAAGGATGCAGAAAAGAAAAAACCAACCTGTTGCAACTGTTCTTTAGTACATGTGTATTCCAAAAAAATCAGGCAGTTGCTGAACTATGAGACCATATCACTTTAACCACCCACTTTGAATCTCCTTTGCAACAAACTTATTGTTGATTTACACATTGTAGTAAATACACATTGTTTTCATCACACAATACTTCATGCTGAAAGTATAGACCAGTTGAATGTTATTGTTTACATTCGGGATTTTCCGTGCATGCGCACTGACTGGTTGGCAAAAAACACTGGTTACAGTAACGTAAAACATGTATAAAGGGCTTTTGTTTAGTCAATAAATTGGTAATAAAACCGAAATAAACATTAAAACTTTTTAAAAATAGTGCCAATATATCATATTTAGCACCGAATAAATGTATATTCACAAATAAAATTTCCTCTTCATAAAAATACAAAGTAGATATAAGCATAGAGTAAACGTGATCGGAAGACTAAATACCGACAATCCACAAAAGAAAACAATACATAAGCCGTATTCTTTCTGACAGTGAGACTTAAACAAATTAGATTTTAACAATAATAAAACATATATTAATTGTATTATAATTATAAGTGGTGTGGATAGTGTTATTTTTTATCAGCGATCGATAGTGTCAGCGGTGCATTTAATCAATTATAAAACAAAGCCCTAAAAAGCGGAATACATTACAATTTTTAAATAAATTATGGTAATTTTATTTTACATTGAATGAATTTTCGTTTTGTTTTCATTGAATGGCAATATTAATTTTATTTAGCATACAAACGGAAAACCCCTGCATATTATGCAAATTTAACTGTCTTTGCATGTATATTGAAATCTCTTTACTAGTAATAAGGAGTGATACAAATCTATCGTTTAATGGAAAATGCATATATGTAATTTATTTAACGCATTTATTTACCGGCGTTCGTGATTGTTTGTGTTCATTATGGTGTTTCGTACACTGCAGCAATTTACAATCTTTACACGTAATACTGGAGTTTACTTTTGCTGGTACCCGTTAAATACCTTAATTGCGTAGCAGTAAAATTGCACAATATATTAAATGTATAATTATTAAACAATGTATTATTATGATTAAACTGGCTAATATATATTCACTAGTTCCTGTTAATCCATTTCCGACAAATGTCTTCTTTTTTTAATGTTAAAATATTTTATTGAAGCAACTGTTCAGTATTTTAGCTTCTAAATTTGGCTAAAATGACGGCTCAATATGCCAAGAGATGACATGGAAGTATCGTAACATGTGTTTAATGACCAGACACTGATCTGCCACATGTGGTTTATCCAGGGACCCAAGTATAGGTCCCTGGGTTTATGACACAATGTTTTGTTTGTAATTGTTTTGACAGTATCCGATCATAACGAGATAATCGGGTGGTGATGAACAAAGGTGCAATTAAACACCGGGATATAAATGCTGCAACAAAGAGTGTAAAAATTAGTGTGAACAATTAAATCAAACAATTACATGAATCAAGAGAATTTAATTAATGTGTAACAAGGTAAGTTTTTTCCAAAGACCCATAAAATACATTTTACGGGTCTTTGTTGTTGTTTTTCAGACATATAAAGGTTCAAATCAGTTACCCTATGTTGCGTACATAAAATTGACTTATTGGTTGTTTGTTATCATCCTTATTTGTTTTCGTTCATTAAATTTAATTTATTCTGAAAGAATTCCAATTTCTGAGAATGTTTCAACTGAAAATGGTCGCGAAGAAATGCCAAGTAGAGAGATTTTTGTGGTTACCACATATCGAGCTCTTAGATTGTGTCCCACTCCAGTTGTTAGTAAAAACAAATAATAACAACAATATAATCGTTCCAAATATGCATTTTCTTGCATGCTAATGTATTCAGACATAATTAGTAAAATTATATTTGATATTGTGCATGATTAACCCTAAAAACGATGATTTTGTCAACATTCGCTAGATGCGCTTATATGAATTCTACCTCTTTTTGCCAACCAGTGGGCGGAGTCTAAACTTTGCAGGTGCGCATGACGTCACTCGTCAACTGGTCTATTTAAATACATTTTACACTAGAATAATAAGTCTTAATGTTGTCTATCAACACCCCTTTGTTAGGCTAGATGGAGGATATGATGCCATGCTGTGTCAGCCAAAAATTACATAATTTGAGAAAATATCCACTGATAAGCCAAGGCACATTTCAACACCAAAATATTTATTGAATAATACACAGCACCCTTAGCACATTATATCTAATTGTGAATATTTAAATATAACATGCTGAATGTTGTTAGCAAATAATAATAATATTATAAATATTATTTTAATTGCCTTTTAAAATGTATGATTATGGTCAATGTGGAAGACATTAATTGTATTGGGGTTAAATATCAGTTCAAAGAAAGTTCAAATACTTATTGTTTTATGTTGAGGAGATATAATTGATGCTTGCAAGCCCAAATAATATTTTTGACACTTTCAATATTTTTAATTAGTTACCCACAGCCTGATTTATTTGTACTTGCCCTTTTAAAAGCTGTTCTATACTGATTCACATATTTTATGAGCAGACAAATTGCAACAATAAGACCATTTTAACATTATGTGAAGATTAAAAAGAATTCAGTACAACCAGTAACCGCTTTAAATTCAAACTGCACATTATATTATAACAGGTATATTACTATATTAATTCATTTTTTTGTAAATTAATTAAAGACACACTTTTTTAGAAGTGTGCTAAATGTGTGTCTTTTTAGATTTGTCCTTTTAAAACAGATGTATGATAAAAGCGCACTTACGAAATAAAAGACTAACTTATGCTTTCAAAGACGCACATCAAAAAAGAAAAAACACACTTTTGTGCGAAAAACCTACATCTATAAATCTTAAAACACACTTCTTAGATAAAAGACTAACATTCTGCTCACATCTACACTCAAAAGCGCAGTTAAGGAGAAAAAACGCACAAAAAACTAACTGTTTCACTTAAATACTCACTTAGAAAGAAAAAAAAACACACACAATGCGAACTTAAACGCACTTATGCACACTGAAAACACAGATTAAAAACACAGAATTAACGCACTTTTAAGCGTGCTAAATGTGTGTGTTGTTAAAAAGTGAGTTTTTATTCGAGGGTCTGGAGGCCACATTTATTGTCCAATCTTCATGAAATATTGTCAGAAGATTGGTCTCAATGATATCTTGGATGATCGAGTTCGAAAATAATTATGTTTGCTTGAAAAACATGGCTTCCAAAGGGCGGGGCATTTTTCCTTATATGGCTATTGTAAAATCTTGTTAACACTCTAGAGGCCACATTTACTGTCCGTTCTTCATGAACTTTAGTCAGAAGATTCATCCCAATAATATCTTGGAAGAGGTCAAAAATGATGCCGGTCGGTTGAAAGACATGGCTGCCAGGGAGAGGGGCATTTTTCCTTATTTGGCTATAGTAAAACCTTGTTAACACTCTAGAGGCCACATTATTTTCCGATTTTCATGAAACTTGGTCAGAAGATTAGTCCCAATAATATCTTGTTATCTCTGGTGAGCGACTTTGGGCTTTCAGGCCCTCTTGTTTAATATAAATTATGAGGAAGATCGATCTCTGCGTTGTCACAGTAATGGTTGTTATTGTTGTTCTTGTCATGAAAACTTGTGGATTCACAATGTAAAATGTCGTATTTTAAATCCGGCGAATTAATTTAATCTCATTTGCAACTTCACTTTTGCTTTATTTTGATAGTTAAATCCAAAGTTTAATGTTAGATAATATATTGTTTTTTTAGCTCACCTGAGCACAACGTGCTCATGGTGAGCTTTTGTGATCGCCTTTTGTCTGTCGTGCGTCGTCCATCGTGCGCCGTCAACATTTGCCTTGTTTACACTCCAGAGGCCACATTTATTGGTAACCTTTGCATGAAAAACATGGCTGCCAAGGGTCGGGGCATTTTTCCTTATATGGCTATATATGGCTATAGTAAAATCTTGTTAACACTGTAGAGGCAACATTTATTGTCCAATCTTCATGAAACTTGGTCAAAAGATTCATCCCAATAAAATCTTGGACAAGTTCAAAAATGATGCCCGTTGGTTGAAAAACAAGGCCGCCAGGGAGCGGGGCATTTTTTTCTTATATGGCTGTAGTAAAAACTTGTTAACACTCTAGAGGCCACATTTATTTTCCGATCTTCATGTAACTTTGTCAGAAGATTTGTCCCAATGATATCTTGGATGAGTTTGAAAATGGTTTTGGTTTCTTTAAAAACATGGCCACCAGGGGGCGGGGCATTTTTTCTTATAAGGCTATATATGGCTTTTGTAAAACCTTGTTAACACTCTAGAGGCCACATTTATTGTCCAATCTTCATGAAATTTGGTCAGAAGATATGTCTTATTGATATCTTGGATGAGTTCGAAAATGGTTACATTTTCTTGAAAAACATGGCTGCCAAGGGGCGGGGCATTTTTCCTTATATGGCTCTATATTGCTATAGTAAAATCTTGTTAACACTCTAGAGGCCACATTTATAGTCCGATCTTCATGAAACTCGGTCAGAAGAATCATCCAAATAATTACTTGGACGAGTTCACAAATGATGCCGGTTGGTTGGAAAACATGGCCGCCATAGGGCGGGGCATTTTTCCTTATATGGCTATAGTAAAACCTTGTTAACACTCTAGAGGTCACATTTATTTTCCGATCATCATGAAACTTGGTCAGAATATTTGTCCTAATAATATCTTGGATGAGTTCGAAAATGGTTTTGGTTGCTTTAAAAACATGGCCACCAGGGGCGGGGCATTTTGCCTTATATGGCTATAATTTATGGCTTTAGTAAAACCTTGTTAACACATTAGAGGCCACATTTATTTCCAATCTTCATGAAATTTGGTCAGAAGATTGGTCTCAATGAAATCTTGGATGAGTTCAAAAATGGTTATGTTTGCTTGAAAAACACGGCTGCCAAGGGGTGGGGCATTTTTCCTTATATGGCTATAGTAAAATCTTGTTAACACTCAAGAGGCCACATTTATTTTCCAATCTTCATGAAACTTGGTCAGAAGATTCGTCTCGATAATATCTTGGACGAGTTCAAAAATGATGCTGGTTGGTTGAAAAGCATGGCTGCCAGGGGGCGGGGCATTTTTCCTTATATGGCTATAGTAAAACCTTGTTAACACTCTAGAGGCCACATTTTTTTTCCAATCTTCATGAAACTTGGTCAGATTATTTGTCCCAATAATATCTTGTTATCTCAGGTGAGCGACTTTGGGCCTTTCAGGCCCTCTTGTTAATGAATTTTAAAATAAAGAGTCAATGGCATCAGTACAAGTCTTGCGAAAATTTGCACTCAGCTTGAATTGACAGTTTGACGTCATCAAAAGGAAAGCCGCTTCCTGTCTGAAGCCATAAAGCAACACCTTTCTCGCTGACAAAATTGGCTTCCTTTGTCAAGCAATCAATGTTCTGAACCAATTGTTTGTTCGTTACTCAATGGCAAACATCCAATTAAGTAACAGCAGGTGCATAGCTCCGCCTTTTGAATCTTTTGCAGAGAACAGAGGTGGAGTGAAGCGGTTAATTGAGCAAGTGTTTACACAATTAAGTTGAGTCCTTATTGGCCTTAATTACTCGGTCTAAGCATTGGAATGGCGAATACATTTATCTAGGATATTACATTTACATTGTCAAAACGAAAGTGCAGTTTCTTTTTGTAGTAAACATATTTTTTGTTCGTTCAAAAAATAGTTCGCAATTTATATCCATGTGGCAGGATTTCTGGAACTGAATTTATATTCCTCAACCGGAAAAACAGCACTCGCCCGGTCGGTCAATTATTTAACAAGCTTTACTCACCTGACTGTCAACTACACTCGCAAATTCGAGCGGTCGAGTGGATTGTTCAAGGCCTTTAGAAGCCTGCACAGGCTTATATGGGAAGACTCTTTACACACATGTGTTAAAGCCCCTTTTCACAGACAAGGCTCATTAAAGAGTTTGCCTCAAATGTATGTGCACCTTCAAGGGCTATCCCCATATGTTATTAAAGCACCCCATCAAACCTTTGATGTCATCCCCCTCCTCTCTTAGAATTTCAAACATTCATGCATATGCAAAATATGTAGGGGAAAAATAGAGTTGCAAGTATTAGTAATATACCCAATTCAGCACAAGAATTATGAGCCAATGGCAATGGTCATTTTTGTTTGTAAGTTTTTGCACTTTAACTAAATTTTTCCCTAAATTTACATGAAAAATAAAGTTTGTCTCTGTCTATTTAATGAACGATCACTTAACTTAATGTCACAAGTCTTTATTCAATGTTGCATTAAACAGCTAAAATGTAAATGAATGTTTTATACAATCATACATTATAAACTTCCCATTATGATCATTATAAAGTACAAATTGCAGAGGATTATTGCTTTATCAATGACGTTTAATATTTAAGCACTTATGTCAGTATTAATTTGAAAGCATTGTAATTACTCATTGATTTTTATACAAAATTGGGAATTAAATATGGTGCCTATTCAATTTGAACTGTTGCATTATGAAACTTTTTCTTTATTTGTATGATAAGAGTTATTATAACAGTTGTTATGTTGTTATATTTGTTAGTCCCCTACTGTCTGTCCGCCAGTCAGTCTGTCCGTCCGTCCAAAAACTTTAAAATTGGTCATAACTTTTGCAATATTGAAGATAGCAACTTGATATTTGGCATGCCTGTGTATCTCATGGAGCTGCACATTTTGAGTTGTGAAAGGTCAAGGTCATCCTCTAAGGTCAAAGGTCAAATGTATGGTTCAAAGTGGCGCAGAAGGTAGCATTGTGTTTCTGACAAACACATCTCTTGTTTCATGAAACTTGTAATATGGACAGATAGCAATATGGAGAGGTAGGGGGCTTTTATTGCTTGGCAATAGTCTTTTTGGACTAAGAATTGTAATGTTCTTTGAACTCACTTTGTATAGTATTACAGTGTAAACAAACATTTGCTGTTTCAAATTTGGAAAAAAATCATTTCAATTTAGAAAACTAAGCCAACAAGATGGCATTTGGTATATTGATCCTTGAGAGCATGGTCTAGTGATCGGATGCTGGTCTAGGAATTGCAAGGTCCCTTGTTCAAATCCCACTCAGATCACGGAATTTTCCTGAGCAAAAAATTAATTCACCATTGCTCCTCTCCAAGCAGGAGTATAAAGGGGTATATGTGAGGGAAATAAACCAATGTGCCATGGCTGCATACTGCCTTGATTGTGAACGAACAACTTATATCCCTCAGTGAGGGTGGGGGTTAAATGTTAAAGATGATTCTAGTATCATTATCATACATGCCATACGTCCCGATCTCGGCGGGACAGTCCCGCTTTTGGACCCTTTGTCCCGCCGTCCCGCCGTGAGACGATTTGTCCCGACATTCGTAAAAAACGATGTAAGGTCTATAGGTTCCCAATAAAATTCGCTATTCAAGCTCTGTTTCGCTAACACTTACCACCGCTAATCCCTTTATTGCCCCCAATTAACAATCCGATTCTACTTATCGTGTGTACCAGTGTTGTTTATGACACCTGATCAGCGATTTATCGGCTAATTATTGATTTCATCAGGCATTCACACCATGGTGGTCTTTAAAATAGTGGTCGCTTATTGCTATCGATTATAATGTAATAAATGTTGAAAATGTGTTTATTTTTGTATTTGTTTGAAACGGTTTACAAAACAATTGTTTCGTAAAATTAACTCTACGTCATTAATGAGTCTTTTACATTCAATGTTTAGTTCCAATATAGCGGGATAATCCGAATGTGCAATATACCAAAATCGCAACAAACAGTCCAATAAGTGATACCCATCCTGTCTAGTGTAATTGGGTGTAATTGTAATAAAAACAACGAGGTGCTATGCATGACAGTTTGACCCTACTTCAATTAAGCTAAAATCAACGAGGTGCTATGCATGACAGTTTGACCCTACTCCAATTAAGCCGAGACAATTGACAAGTAACAAACTGCGCATGGATACATGCTTAAAAAAACATCGCAACAAAATGTAAAAGTGGTTCGGTAGATAGTGTACTGTAACCCGTACTTTCAGTCAACTGGATAACCTCCCCTGCGTTAATGTTTGCCATTGAAATTAATATAATGAGTATTGTTGTCGTAATGTTCTAGATTTTATACTCTTAAAAAGATTAATTTTATTTCGTTGTTTGCTATTGTCTTATTTAATAAAACTGTTATTGTTATGTTTTAGATTTCATGCTTCATATCAGATAATTTATGTCTTGAATAAAAGTATCAAGAGTTTTTGTTAGTACTATTTACTGACAATAGTAAAGGTGGAATGATAAATTTACCTTTATGGTTGAGTTGGACACATTAGTATATAAGATTGAAATGTTACAACTATTTCACACTAAATCCTTGATGTCTTTTTATCAAACATTTTTCAGTAAGTAAAATCAAAGTGCTGAAGGTAATGCAGCTGTTAGCTCTTTGAATGTATTATATATAACACTCAGTGTCTAAGTAAATGAAGTTGGGCTTTTTAAGGTAGGCTAATCAAACGGCCACAAAACATACAAACATCAATGTAAGTTAGTACACTATAATTGTCTACAGTGGTGAGATTTTGCTTTTGCAAAAACATCAAGGCTGGAAAATGATATTGATTTACAATCTCTCATACTTTTATGCAGGATTCACACAAACTGAACCAGTGATTAAAAAAAGATTAACCTTTTTTTAAATAGTTCAGACATATACATTAAATTATACTAAAAGTGAGGAAATCTTACTGGAGAGGAAATTCCACCCCTGTGTTAAATCAGTTGGCTGAACAATGTTTTTGTTAGGGAAAATAAAAAAGAAACAATGAAACCAGCTATAACACTATCTATTTATTGTTTAAGCCTTCATAGAAGAACATGCTTTTATCAACACAGAAATAGGCCTTAATGCACTTTGTAAAAAACAATTATTTTAGAAAAGTGAACAAAAAATATAATTTCAACATAATATCTGTAACTTCTGCCATAATTTAAATGGAATTTGTCAAATGTAAAATTATTGTTAAATATGTTATACAGGTACAACAGCTTGCTCTCAACCCTTGATTTTTGAGGGATTTGTTGATCAGTAGTTACGCTCTCTACGATTATCAGAACAACCTTAGTTGTTTGAAAGCTAACATCTAAAAGACTGTTTCTGTTTGCAGGCAAGCACCCAATAGTGTGTGGAGAAGTATCGACCATTGAGATTGAGAGGGACCAAAGGGAGCTTGGTATATCCATTGTGGGGGGCTGTGACACGCCACTCGTGTGCATCGTTGTACAGGAAGTGTTCCCTGACAGTGTAGCAGCTAAAGACGACAGGCTCAAACCTGGTGATCAGATACTCGAGGTATTTCTCTCATTCGCTGTTGAGGATATATTGTCAATGTGATGTTTTGATCTAAATTGTAGAAAGTTGCTTATTTTGAATTTGTATTCAAAGCATGACATATAAAACTTCCTAATAAGTTTGAATTTGCAATTTAAATATCATAAATTTAACTCAATAATGCTTACTTCTTGATAATGCGCCAACATCCATTTTAAAGGTGAATGGCGAAGATCTGACTCAGGCTACACACTACCAGGCTAGGAAGGTGCTATCCCAGCATTCCCAGATGTGTCGCCTGACTGTGTACCGGGAGAAGGCAGAGGAGGAGAGACCAATCGAGAAAGAAGGTAGTAACTGTAGTAACCAGTCCATGGCTATCTGATGTATTGTAAGGCAGGGCTTTTATCACCATTTTAGAAATATGAATTACACAAATATAATGGGGAATTTTTGCATCAATTTAAATTTATATCATTTAGATAATTATTGAAAATCCTTAATACCTAATAGAAATTGGCTATTAATTTTGTATTTATCTTTTAATCAAAAACTTAAACTCACTTGGTCGAATTAAATGAAAAGCTTATGAACTAGACGCCATGCTTCTTTGAGCAATCTTCATGAAACTTGTGCTGAATGTTTGTTGTGATGATTTCGTAGACAAGTGTTAGTTCTCATCAATGGAAAACATGCCTGCCATAAAGTTCCTTAATTAAGCACTCAAGAAATCACATTTTTTACACATACACACGCACGCACACACACACACACACGCACGCATGAACGAACGCACACACGCACGCACGCACACACACACACACACACAAACACGCACACACACATACACACACACACACACACATACATTGTGAAACTTGCTGAGGAAATGTAAATAGTATTAATCTGAGCTAATTGTGAAAATAGTTGTTGGTTGTTTTAAAATCTGGCAACCAGGTGTTGGGCAGTTTTCCTTATCAATCTATTGTGAAACTTGTGAACACGGTCTACTGCTCAGAACATTTAAGTTCTTTCGTGTCACAGGTTAGTGCCTTATGGCATGTGGTCCTCTTCTGTTATTTAATAATGTTCCACTTTAGAGTCATAATAAGTGAATTGAAATTTAGTTATGCATCCTAATTTATGTCAGAAAATGTTGTTAGTAAATACATACAACCTCTTATTTCAAACAACCCCTTGATGTCAGTCTTAGCAATATTGTTCTACTTTTATTGTTTATTGTCATAATTTATTATTGCAATTAATAATAAATGTTGATTTCAGAAATATTAAAAATAGTGTTGACGAAAGTTAAAGGAAAACAGCTGGGGATAAAGCTTGTTGGAAAAAGGTAGTGTTTTATTTTATACTGTTATTGTGTTTTCCTGTACTGAGAAAAAAAAACCGTTTATTTGTTCAATTCAAAGAGTGGCATAGCATTTGTTTTCATTGAATAGCTCCAGCTATACTACTCACCCATTTTACACAAAGTTGCATTTATTGTTTAAATATAAATGTTCATCTTTAAGTATGTGAACTATAAACTGTGAAACCACTAATTTATGTGAAGTCTCAAATTATGCAATCTGTGCACAATATATAAAGACCATTTTGTAAGTTAAGCACCCCCGCAAATATTTATCGATTTTACCATTTATGATTTCATCTACTGTCTACACATTTGTCCATCAATGGACACATTTAATAGAAAAATCATATAGTTATTGAAATTTCCATTGTTTTACTTTTTTTCCAATGAATCAAAACATTAAAAAAAAAAAAAATAAACAGTTAAACAATTACATCATTTGTGATTCAATTTAAATGGGGTACTTAAAACTGAAAATTTTATCAGTATATCTCTTTTTCTTTTTAGTCAATACATATTTCACAATTTTATTTCACAAATAGTCTAGGTTATCATTTATTCTGCTCAAAAGCGCATGAATTAAAAGACATTGTGGGCATTCATAAAAAAAAATTTAAAGGTACATGAGCTCAGTTTTTTTTTAATTCCTGTAAAAGAGAAGAAAACAATTAATAATAATAAAAATAATTGATTCTCATGTGTATTTTTTCAGACATGGTCCTGGGGTGTATATATTAAACTTGGTGAGTAATGCTGCATCGGTATAGTTATCTTAAAATCTTTTGGAACTCAAAATTGAAAAGTGTAAGGGGTAATCAAAACATAATCATAAGTGGGCTATATTTATGCCCCCCTTCGAAGAAGAGGGGGTATATTGTTTTGCTCATGTCGGTCCGTCCGTCCTTCTGTCCGTCCGTCCACCAGATGGTTTCCGGATGATAACTCAAGAACGCTTAGGCCTAGGATCATGAAACTTATTAGGTACATTGATCATGACTCGCAGATGACCCCTATTGATTTTGAGGTCACTAGGTCAAAAGTCAAGGTCACGGTGACCCGAAATAGTAAAATGGTTTCCAGATGATAACTCTAGAACGCTCAGGCCTAGGATCATGAAACTTCATTGGTACATTGACCATGACTTGTAGATGACCCCTATTTATTTTCAGGTCACTAGGTCAAAGGTCAAGGTCACGGTGACCCGAAATAGTAAAATGGTTTCTGGATGATAACTCAAGAACGCCTATGCCTAGGATCATGAAACTTCATAGGTACATTGATCATGACTCGCAGATGACCCCTATTGATTTTCAGGTCACTAGGTCAAAGGTCAAGGACACGGTGACTCGAAAAGGTAAAATGGTTTCCGGATGATAACTCAAGAATAATTAGGCCTAGGATCATGAAACTTCAAAGGTACATTGATCATGACTGGCAGATAAGCCCTATTGATTTTCAGGTCAAAGGTCAAGGTCACAGTGACAAAAAACATATTCACACAATGGCTGCCACTACAACTGACAGCCCATACAGGGGCATGCATGTTTTACAAACAGCCCTTGTTTAATATTGTTGTTTTTATGCTCCACGAAAATTTTCGGGGAGCATATAATTGCCAGTTTGAAGTTCCTTACTTCCGTACTTCCTTTACTTACTTCCTTACATCCATCACACTTTTGTTACAGTTTCTCATAGCTCCTTCAATATTTTACCGATCTCTTACATATTTGGCATGCAGGTACCTTGCATGGACCTTTACCTTTTGATGAGGTTTGAGGTCACTAGGGTCAAGGTCACGAAGGCTAATAATACATTTTTCCGTCACAATTTTGTTACAGTTTCTCATAGCACCTTCAATATTTTTCCGATCTCTTATATATTTGGCATGTAGGTACCTTTCATGGACCTCTACCTTTTGATGAGGCTTGAGGTCACTGGGGTCAAGGTCAACAAGGCTAATAATACATTTTTCCGTCACAATTTTGTTACAGTTTCTCATAGCGCCTTCAATATTTTACCGTTCTCTTAAATATTTGGCATGTAGGTACCTTTCATGGACCTCTAGCTTTTGATGAGGTTTGAGGTCACTGGGGTCAAGATCACCGAGGCTAATAATATATTTTTCCGTCACAATTTTGTTACAGTTTCTCATAGCGCCTTTAATATTTTACCGTTCTCTTACATATTTGGCATGTAGGTACCTTTCAGGGACCTCTACATTTTGATGAGGTTTGAGGTCACTGGGGTCAAGGTCACAGAGGCTAAAAATAGATGTTTCTGTCACATTTTTGTTACAGTTTCTCATAGCGCCTTCAATATTTTACCGATCTCTTACATATTTGGCTTGTAGGTACCTTGCATGCACCTCTACCTTTTGATGAGGTTTGAGGTCAAGGTCACTGAGGCTAATAATATATTTATTTATTTTTTAGGTGGTTATTAACACATAGATTGACAAAGCGCATCATCGGGGAGCATCCATCAGTTTCACTGATATTCTTGTTTAATTTGTTGTCAAAAGTATGTAATTACAATATATGGTATATAATTTCATGTGTAGACACTACCATCCTACACTCTGCATAATTTTATAAATTTAGCAATTTTCAAGTCTACATTTTCGCTTAGATATTGCCATTTTATACTCCTGGTATGTATGCTTTACTTGTATGACTTAATGAATACTAAAGAACACTCTTTATTGCCCTTACCTTGCTAGGTGCCAAATAGTTTAGCAGTATTAGATGGGCGACTGCGTCCGGACGACCGGGTGCTAGAAATCAATGGGGTCGATGTGACTTACAGTTCTCAGGAACATGCTGCCTCGGTTATACAGGTAACCATAGCAACTGTACATTATAGCATGTGTTACTGTAACATGAATTTATGATTACTGAGATATGCAAAATAACATAAGTTTACTGCAAATGTTGTTTTCTTCTATTCTTTTATCTAAAATTCTGTTGAACAACAGAAGTTAACTACAAATGTTATTCTCTTCTATTCTTTTATCTTGGGTTAACATTAATATATTATGCTCCTATAGACCCTTTCAGTTATTCACATTTACTAGTGTAAGAGTTGTGTCCCTTAGCGTGACGTAATAAGATGATACAAAATACGTCAGAGAGAAAAGTGTACAGTGTTGCTGATAATATCAACGTCTCTTGCACTATATATGCTTAAATTGCACAAATATTTCATTTTTTATTATATTGACGTCTATTAAAGCTATCACTTCGCATATTTCATTTAAGTTTATTGAAGCGTGAAAATACATTAAACATTCCGATCAATAAACCTGTGTGTCGCATGACAAATCTCATACTGTTACCACTAAACTTTAAACGTAAATATTTTATTAAAATGCCAAATATTGAAAAAAGCGCTGAACGTTTATATTTTAATGGTATTGATCATTGGCATATGATTTGCGCGCTTTTTTACCACATGACCTTTATCATTGAAAATGGGAATTGAAGTCTCAATTCACCCCACCTGCAAAGTTTAGACTCCGCCCACTGGTTGGCAAAAATAGGTGGAATTCATATAAGCGCATATAGGGAAGGTTGACAAAATCATTGTTTTTAATGATACTCCTGCAAAATATCAAATAAAATGTTACTTATTATGTCTGAATAAAACATTTGCTTGCAAGGAAATGCATTTTTGAAACGATTATATTGTTGTTATTATTTGTTTTTACTAAAAACGAACTCAGGATTAGAACACAATATAAGAGCTCGGTATTTGGTTACGACAAAAATCACCATGCTTGGCACTTCTTCGGGACCATTTTTTGGTTAAACAATTCTCATAAATTGAACTTATTTCAGAATAAATTAAATTTAACGAACGAAAACAAATAATGATAAAAACAAACAACAAGTAGATCGATTTTATGTATGCAACATATTGTACCTGATTT